>NC_054699.1:34102600-34402600 GCF_016097555.1 Gigantopelta aegis
TGTATTCCATGTTCCCAATGCTGAATTTCCGTATAATTGAAGCTTGCGTTCGTGTACGGTGCACACTCCAAATTCGACAATGGTACGACGTCAACTGACTATCGAAGATCGAGGAAGGGCTATTGCTTGGCTTCAGGATGGCAATACGCAAAGAAATGTTGCTCTGAGACTTGGTGTCAGTCAGAGTGTCGTTGGCCGACGGTACCAAGCAACGAATTCTGTTCGAAATCGTCCACGTTCGGGAAGACCCCGAAGCACTACAAATAGAGGACCGCTACATCACCAATATGGCTTTACGTCAACGCACAACCACTGCACGCCGATTACGTGACAATCTGCGGACTGCGACTGGAACTCGAGTGTCTGATCAAACCATACGCAATCGTCTGAGAGCCAATAATCTACGCTGCCGTCGCCAGGCTGTTCAACCACCACACTCCTACCACGTCACAGAACGGCCAGACGTCACTGGTGCACACTTCATCTGCGGTGGCAACGTGTTCAGTGGGGTCGAGTGATGTTCACTGATGAGTCCAGGTTTAGTCTCTAGTTCAACGACGGTCGGGTTCGTGTCTACAGACGTCCTGGGGAGCGCTTCGCTGACGTTAACGTTAGACAACGTCACCGGTTCGGTGGTGGCAGCGTCATGGTGTGGGGCGGCATCTCTATCCACCACAGGACCCCCCTCTATGTGGTGGATGGCAATCTGAATGGAATCCGCTATCTGAATGAGATTATCCGGCCGTTGGTTCTCCCAGGCCTTCAGCAGATTGGCGGCGGGGCAGTTCTGCAGGATGACAATGCCAGACCCCACCGCGCCAGGGTGGTAACGGACTTTCTCAGACAACAAGGTATCGCCAGGATGGATTGGCCAGCATATTCGCCTGACTTGGCCCCAATAGAGCACGCCTGGGACGAATTAGGCAGGAGAGTTCGGGATAACCATGCCCCTCCGGCCAACCTTCATGATCTGGGTCAACTTCTTATGGCAGAGTGGCAGGCCATTCCCCAAGAGTTCTTCAGACGTCTGATCAACAGCATGAGGCAACGATGTGTCGAGTGTATTCGCGCCAGGGGTGGATTCACACACTATTAAACGAATGTTCTAATGTGTAAAATCCATGTTTGACAACCTTCAACTTTGACAGCATGTCATGTGACTTTCTTGTATACAGTGACGTTTATTTGTGGGTTTTTTGTAAATATGGAACAATAAATTAAATTTTTGGTGTAGTTTACATCATCAATCTAATACACTCTGAAACTTATTTGGTTATAAATTTTTGACCCTTAAATTCTTTGAGTAGTATATAATGAATTATGCTAATATTCACACATTATTGAGTTTTAAACTCATACCAACTGGCAGAAAAAACCCAATCTCAGTATAAATACAAAAAGTTTGTTTGTTTTGTTTAACGACACTACTAGAAGGAAATCTTTTATTTAACGACGCACCACGACACATTGATTTATTAATCATCGGCTATTGTGTGTCAAACATGTGGTAATTTCCACATATAGTCTTAGAGAGGAAACCCGCTACATTTTCTTTTCTTTTAGAAGCAAGGGGTCTATTATATGCACCATTCCACAGAGAGGATGGTACATACCACGGCCTGTGATATACCAGTCGTGGTGCACTGGATGGAGCGGGAAATAGCTCAATGAACCCACCGACGGGGATCGATCCCAGACCGACCGCGCATCATGTGAGCGCTTTAGCATTGGGCTACGTTCTGCCCACCCACCCCCCCCAAATTCGTGCAAAACAGTGGGAAAACAATGGGGGAAATTCGGGCAAATTTTATCTGGGTAAAATTTCGGGCAAATCAACCCCTCCAGCCCCCCTAAATCAAAGAGTCCCCCATACGCCCATGGTTCTGACACAGTATAAAAACAAAACAAAATATTATTAATTTTTAAACACAAAACATTTGGCATAAAAATACATATATAAACAAAAACACATTTTTAAAACAAATTACCATCAAATTGTAGAGGTTAAATCCATTGTTTGTGGTTTTGGTGAGGGGGGGGGGGGGTTGGGAGTGGGGGTGGATAGTCCGTTTAAACTATTAATTGTTATAACAGCATAGAGTACATACAATACAGTTGAAAATATACATCAATTGTCCTTACCGTGATTCGCCTTCTATTTCATTTCATTACAACTTATTTTCGTGCTTATATACAATTAAGGTTCAAGCACGCTGTCCTGGGCACACACCTCAGCTATCTGGGCTGTCTCTTCGGGACAGTGGGTTAGTTGTTAGTTGGTTATTGAGAGAGAAGATGCTGTAGTGGCCTTACACCTACCCATTGAGCCCTTAAGAACTCGCTCTGGGTGGGAGCCGGTACCGGGCTGCGAACCCTGTACCTACCATCCTATAGTCCGACGGCTTAACCACTGCGCTATCGAGGCCAGTTCCGCCTTCTATACCGACATAATGTTCTGCGTGTAATAAATACAAATACTTAACCGTGTGACCACTAGCCGTTAACGCAATGTTACGATGTTTTGTTAAATTGGCTCCGGTTCCCCAGTCGCAGGACTATCGTATCATTACGGTACAGACATACTAGATGAAGGATCTCATATATCTAGTATACAGTGGGGCATGATAAAGTGTATACACCCGTGATACCTATTTTTGTACTCAGCCATAGAAACGGATCCACAGCTCCTTTGACTGAACTTTTACACTACAACACAACAGATATATCATGGTTTTAAGTGTCTTATAATATACTGATGTCAGTATTTATTATGTTGCTAAATGAGTTCGTCTAATATCGCCGTGAGAGTTAGATGGACTTTAGTTACGTAGACCTAGTATAGTTATTGGTATTCTTTTGACATTAATACTACGTTCAACCCCGTAGCCTGAGAAGGGAGGGGGATTTAGTCTTATAGAGTAATGTTGGCAATATGAACTGATGCAGAACATTTCATACTCAATTCAATGTAATTTTATGTTAGTGACAAATACTTCTGTTTCAACATAGGAAGAAGAAGCAAATGTTTTATTTAACGACGCACTCAACACATTTTATTTACGGTTATATGGCGTCAGACATATGGTTAAGGACCACACATATATTGAGAGAGGAAACCCGCTGTCGCCACTTCACGGGCTACTCTTTTCGATTAGCAGCAAGGGATTTTTATATACACCATCCCACAGACAGGATAACACATACCACGGTCTTTGATATACCAGTCGTGGTGCACTGGCTGGGGCAAGAAATAGCCCAATTGGCCCACCGACGGGAATCGATCCCATACCGACCGCACATCAAGCGAACGCTTTACCACTGGGCTACGTCACGCCCTTTAACATAGGAGCAAAAAGATAACAAACAGTATAAATGTCAAAGAAAAGAAAGAAAGAAAGAAAGAAGTGTTTTATTTAACGACGCACTCAACACATTTTATTTACGGTTATATGGCGTCAGACATATGGTTAAGGACCACACAGATTTTGAGAGGAAACCCGCTGTCGCCACTACATGAGCTACTCTTCCGATTGGCAGCAAGGGATCTTTGTTGAACCAGTTATGGATCACTGGTCGGTGCAAGTGGTTTACACCTACCCATTGAGCCTTGCGGAGCACTCACTCAGGGTTTGGAGTCGGTATCTGGATTAAAAATCCCATGCCTCGACTGGGATCCGAACCCAGTACCTACCAGCCTGTAGACCGATGGCCTAACCACGACGCCACCGAGGCCGGTCCGTCAAAGAAAAGAATCCAACCCTTAATGTGCAAAATCACTGTGAGTAATCTGTGAAATGCAGATACAAAACAAAATGGCGTTTCGTCTAAATCCAAGTAAAAAAAACCCCAAATCTTTGGACACCCCCACACTCACCCGTCCCCACCCTCACTACCCCCAAAGGTAACAATTTGATAATTACTTGTAATATGTCATTTACAAGTTATATATAAATTTGTCTTCACTTGAAGTTAAAGCAACATATATGAAATGTGTATATCTGGGTGATAAATACCTCAAGGTACCATTTTAGGTCCATGTGTATTCTTACTTTAATTTAACAATATTACGGATGGGCAGTTAGACTGCGTTGCAAGGATATTTGCCGATTATACAATACAGGCCTCTGAAAATTGCGAGAACGATCGTTTTGTTCGCGCGTTGTTCACGCAAATCTAATGTTTTCATTAGTAGCAAGGGATATTTTATATGCTCCATCTCACAGTCAGGATAGCACATACTACGGCCTTTGATATACCTCATGACGGTACTGAGTCCCACCAGAGCGAGCTTTAGCAGCTGATGTAAAATTATCAGGTTATATTCAAGCATCAATGGAATTCGAACACAGATCAGCACCTACTTATACGCGTATGAGACAGGGGGCGGGGCAAAATGTGTTAATCTCATATCTTTTTATCATGTATTTCAATCATGCTACCCGCAAAATGAGTTGTAATTCATGATTCGGTTGTAACCCTATATAGCTGTTTCGCAGTAATACTAATATCAATAAATGTTGTTATCCCGATTCTGGAAATTTTGTTTTCTTCGGGCAGAAACCAGTCTGCGCACCCCACCCCACCCCACCCCACCCCACCATACAAAAATGGGAGCCCGTACGCCTATGTACCCACTTCAATACGGTTAACGATAATTATTCTGATAACGTCTTATTAGCCCGAATACTCTGCCGTTCGAGCGCCACACGGACAGTTGGACGGCAGGTTATGATCGCTCTCTGTCGCCTGGTAGTCAAAGATTCCCGCTCTGATCAAACAATAATCCTGTGTTTGACGCTAAATACCTTTACATTGATCATTTTCCAGTTCGCCGATGACAAATATTTCACATAGTAATCACTAATACATACACTGTTCCTGTTGAATACGTAGGTATTGACGTGTTTCTTTCTGTATTGTGTGTATTAGAGCGAAAATCTTTGCCTACCGTGTGGTGGGCAGTAATTCGTGTTTTTACTTTTCAGTTATCTCTGGTTAGCAAAGAGCGAGCATAACCGCCCAAATGTCCGCCTAGCTCTTGAACGGCAGAGTACTCGGGCTAACGGCTTACCCACCACGATTTATATATCAAAGGCCGTGGTATGTGCTAGCCTGTCTGTGGGATGTTGGATATAAAAGATCCCTTGCTACTAATGGAATGTCCTGGACGGAGGAGCCGGCCGAGGCCGGCACCTGTGCCCAGGACAGGCGTGCGCTATAACAGCTTGCTCTGAATGTGTACGTTAAACATTCTGACATGACATGACCTGACCTGACCTGATCTGACTAATAGTTTCTTCTCTAAAACTATATGTCAAAATTACCAACTGTTTGACATCCAATACCCGATGATTAATAAATCAATATGCTCTAGTGGTGTCGTTAAACAAAACTAATTTTAATGTCTTACCTGTCTGTATGTCCAAAATGATTTCACAGCCTTACATTTCCATTTGCTGAGAAGCAGTAGACCATTTTGAAGCACGCATACTGATTCCGGATCTTGTTGAAAAATGCCATCTCGTGTGATGTACCAGAACTTGACAGGAAAACAAGACCGACAAGTTAGAAACGCATTAATTGTTTGTGTTACGAAACCCCAGCACATTGTTCATTATAATGATCTGTCTGGTTCGTTATCATTAACGGTTCTGGTAATCATAACGGCGCGTGTACGGGGGTGGTCGATGGTCGACCCCTCCCCTCCCCCCGCTCCATAAATAGTTTTTCAATACAACTTCCATGACTCGACCGCACTACAAATGTCCCTGGCATAATTTAGACTGCTTTCTCTTTGTCCCTCTGTCTCTGTCTGTCTGTAATATGTTTGTCTGTCTGTATGTCTGTCTGTTTCTCTGTCCCTCGCTCTCTCTCTCTCTCTCTCTCTCTCTCTCTCTCTCTCTCTCTCTCTCTCTCTCTCTCCTCTCTCTCTCTCTCTCTCTCTCTCTCTCTCTCTCTCTCTCTCTCTCTCTCTCTCTCTCTCTCTCTCTCTCTCTCTGTCTCTCTGTCTCTTTCTCTCTCTCTATCTATCTCTCTCTCTCTCTCTCTCTCTCTCTCTCTATCTCTCTATCTCTCTATCTCTCTCTCACACACACACACACACTTTCTCTCTGTGTCTCTTTCTCTCTCTCTCTCTCTCTCTCTCTCTCTCTCTCTCTCTCTCTCTCTCTCTCTCTCTCTCTCTCTCTCTCACACACACACACACACTTTCTCTCTGTGTGTTTCTCTCTCTCTCTCTCTCTCTCTCTCTCTCTCTCTCTCTCTCTCTCTCTCACACACACACACACACACACACACACACACACACTGTCTCTTTCTCTCCCATCTCTGTCTCTCCCCTATCTCTCTCTCTCTCTTTGTCTCTCTGTCTCTGTCTGCCTATAATATGTTTGTTTGTTTGTTTGTCTGTATGTCTGTCTGTCTCTCTGTCCCCCTCTCTCCCTCTATCTCTCTCTCTCTGTCTCTCTCTCTCTGTCTGTGTCTCTGTCTCTCCCTCCCTCCCTCTTCCCCTCCCCCTTCCGCTCCCTCTCCCTCTCCCTATCTCTCTCTCTCTCTCTCTCTCTCTCTCTATCTCTCTCTGTGTGTGTCTATTTCCCCACCTCAGCTACTAATCAATACACTAACTGAACTGACCTGTGTCTGACCTGTTCCGTGACATCGTAGTAGGTGTAGAGTGTTTCTACCCATGCTGTCAATGCATAGAGCGTCAGTGTACGCGGCACTTCTGATCTGTACAAATCAGTGTTTACGTAATATCACAGTTATAAAGGAATCAGTAACGATCATGATGATGATGATGATGATGATGATGATGATGATGATGATGATGATGATGATGACGACGATGACGACGACGATGATAGTGGTGATGATAATGATGATGATGACGACGATGACGACGACGATGATAGTGGTGACGACGATGATTCATATAAATAATAATAATAATAATAATAATAATAATAATAATATTAATAATAATAATAATAATAATAAACCAAGCATTCTGAGAACACTGCTAAAGCAATACATGTCCACTACCGAACCCAACAGATTTTCAATCTCCTAAATTCAAGAGCCAAGAGGTAAATCGCTTTGAAAGTCAAACCTGATCTGTAACAGTACATGATAAAGCTATACACAAAATTGTAGCTCAATATTTTGTGTCGTTAAAAAAAGAAGTCCATCAAGGGTGATAACTCTGTGAAAAATGAGTAAATAACCATGAAAGTCAAACCGTGATCTGCAATACTACATGATAATGCGATACACACAAATCCACCCAAATATCTTGAGAGATTGCAATAAAAACCTCTGGAAAACTAAGTTCAAGGGCCATAACTCTGTCAAAAATAGGTAAATCGCTATTAAAGTCTTAATTCATCTGTAACAGTACATGATAAAGTTATACACAAATATTTTAGCTCAGTATCTGAAGGCATCAAGAAAACCAAAATTCCGGGAAAGTTTATGTGGAACAAACGGACAAACAGATGATAGGACCGGTAGGAGACTAATAATAATGATGATGATGATGATGATGATGGTGATGAAGAAGATGGCTACCTCCCCAACTCCGACCACGTCACGTGGTACGTATTTGTGCGGTACTACTGTCTTCATGAACCAATCAAAACTGTGACAGCCCAGTCTCTGGCGCATCTTCTTCCTCTCGCTAACATCACCGAAATCGCCCTGGTTAAATGAAATAGCAAAATACAACATCAAAATTACTCTTGAATGTTTACCAGTTCGTAGTTGAATAATTTACAGTTTGTAGTTAAATAGTTACCAGTTTGTAATTTAATGTTTACCAGTTTGTGTTCTAATATTTACCAATATGCATTTAAATGTTTACCAATTTGTTCTGGTTGGTAGCCGGAATGTTTACCCATTGGTGAATGCTTACAAATTCGTAGTGAAAATATTTACCAGTATGTATTTATATGCTTACCAATTTATGAATGTTTACCCATTTGTAGTAGAAATGTTTACCAGTTTGTAGTTGTAGGTACCAGTATGCATTTAAATGCTTACCAATTTATGAATGTTTACCCATTTGTAGTAGAAATGTTTACCACTTTGTGAATGTTTACCAGTTCATAGTGGAAATGTTTACCAGTTTGTAGTTGTAGAGTTCGTAGACGTATTGCCTGTACTCGTCCATCCAGACCTCGGCTACCCGCATGCTGTTACGCTTTACGGGGTCGATGGCGGAGGACCACGAGTTCGGGTTCTTGGGTCGGAAGACGTGGCCCACGTGGGAACACGGCACCAACTCGATACTGCCGTTACACATCCACACCTAGAAAATGACCATATACAAATGTATAGTACTTACGATATATGTTTCACAGACCAGGGGCGGTTCCATGAAACATTGTGGGGACTAGTTCGAAAAGGGCATTTGGACCAACTCCTCAAAAGGGAATCCCATTGAAAAAAATATATATAGTTGAATCCAGTTGGCTCGAACCCCATCGGTGCTCGAGAAAGTGTTCAATCCATCGGGTAGTTCGACCTAACCATTCGGTCAACATACAGTAAGTGTAACTCGGGACTTCGTTTTTGGTTCGAGCGTTGCGGTGTATTCGACCCTTCAGAGTGCGACCCAACGAGATTCTTCTGCATCTTATAACTTATTCCAGTCTTGGGATGTATACAGCGTCAGTGGCTATAGCACCTTTATTAATACCAGTAGGCCCATGGGAATTTTCTGTGCACCTTTGCCTGCCTGGTGGACACATACCCTGAATAGGACAACCCCTGTTGTCCAGCTTTTGCTCTCAGGATATTGGTTTTAAAAAAACACACCCACTAAACCTGGCCGGAGTACACCCATTTTACGCAAAAGCGCTTCATTTGCATGGACAGGAATTACCATAAAACAGTCTTCAATGTCAACAAGTTACACATGTTTGCAAACTATATGCTCTCCGCTGTCAACTTGAGTCTCATAGTTGTCACTTCAAAGCTGTCTGCCATGAAGTAATCACAGTCAAACAGCAGAAGACTTGCGTGGATATTTCATTTCATTTCAACTTATTTTCGTGCTTATATCCAATTAAGGTTCAAGCACGCTGTCCTGGATACACACCTCAGCTATCTGGGCTGTCTGTCCAGGACAGTGAGTTAGTTGTTAGTGGTTAGTGACAGAGAAGAGGGTGTAGTGGTCTTACACCTCCCCATTGAGTCGTTAAAACTCGCTCTGGGTGGGAGCTGCGAACCCCGTCTCTGTACCTACCAGTCTTATGTCCGATGGCTTAACCACGACACCACCGAAGCCAGTTGCTCGGATATATTTCCGGTCAACCAAATGGGCAAATAACTGTGATCTGTGGCCAAATACAGCGTAGCGTGCTTGAACACAGAGGCCCGTTTCCATTATAGTGTGTTGGGTGAAACGTGCCAATAAAACGTGCCACTAAACAGTGCGAGATGATGAGAGGCCGTTTGCGTAATTTTGAGGTACTGGTATTCATGCAAAGGTACCCATTATTGGATGAACGTGTTAAATTGAAAAACAAAAAACGGTTTTGGAGATCGACCAATTACATATAGTGGGGCAGCTACACGTAACACCCAATGTTTTGTACTGAATTATGCATTTTCGGTTAAAAACATGAAATTTGGCACATAGATACCGTAACCGATTACATTTTCAGATATGGACCCAAGTTAGCAGAGCCCCTTTGAGGCCAGGGATGACCTACAAATGTCCCTCGCCCCCTTTTAGTGTAGCAGCTAACAAAAGTATTGTGCACTTTTTGTTAAAAGCATGAAACATGGCACATATATACATATATACCCATTACAAGCATTTTCAAATGTGGATCCAAGTCAGCAGCACCCCTTGTTGGCCAGAGAGGATCTACAAATACCCCCTCACCCCTTGTTGTGTTTTGGGTATCATATTTTAGAAAAACTTGTGTCGGTTCTGGGATGGCATTTATGGATATAAAACTGCAGCAAACCTGGAAGGTGGTCTGCGAGGTGTGGTATAGCATACCTTGAATGAGAGTTCCATGTTCTCCCCACCCCAGAAGTCAAGGCCAGGATCATATGCACCTATTTTTAGGAAGTATTTCTTGCTCACTGCAAACAGACCACCTGGCATTGTGGCGGATCTGAAATGAAAAGGTAAAAGGAATTTATTATTGCAGGGGTCCCCGCGACTGGTATATCAGAGGCCTTGGTATGTGCTCTCTTGTCTGTGGAAATGTGTCTATAAAAGATTCCTTGCTGCACGTAATGTAACGGGTTTCCTCTATAGACAAAATTATATATATATATAATCATGCCTCCACACCAGTGTCTTAAACCGTGGACACGGGGCAGGACGTAGCCCAGTGGTCAAGCCCACGCTTGATGCGCGGTCGGTTTACGATCGATCCTCGTCTGTGGGCCAATTGGTTATTTCTCGTTCAAGCCAGTTCACCACGACTGGTATATCAAATGCCGTGGTATGTGCTATCCTGTCTTTGGGATGGTGCATATAAAAGATCCCTTGCTACTAATGGAAATATGTAGCGGGTTTCCTCTCTATGACTATGTCAAAATGATCATATGTTTGACATCTAATAGCCAATGATTAATATATGTATATCAATGTGCTCTAGTTGTGTCGTGAAACAAAAACATATTATTCTGACATTTTGTGTAACCTGTGTTACATAAAACAAGACGTATGCAAGCAACTCGTGAAATAAATCAATGTGCTCTAGTGGTGTCGTTAAACAAAAACAAACATTAACTTTTAAGATAAGGAGTAAAACAAGAACAAGAAACGAACACTAACTTTCTGGGCGCGTCATTGTCGACCTTGTCGTCACTGCTGTAGTCGCTGTTGTCGCTGTCCCACGTGTAGTCGAGGTTCCAGTTGAACGTGCCCACGGCGTAGGCGAGGTAGGCGACGTGGAAGTCGTACCCGGTGATGTAGTCAATCACGGGGAACGGCACGATGTGGGCGTCACTATGGATCCTCGCCAACAGAGGCTCTATCCAGCCTGAGTCGATCAAACACACAGTGAAAGTCTATATAGACTGAGTCAATCAAATACATGGTAAAAGTCTATAGAGACTGAGTTAACGCAAAACGTAGTGGTCATATTAATAGTATCACAATTATAGTGAAATTTAACAGAGTTAATTACGGAAGCCCACTGGTGCCAAGGGTGAATATATGTTTTGTACAGCCGTGACATATATATCTGGCGGCCGACACTTAATTATCTTTTCATCCCTGGCACCAACGGACTTCCGTAGTTAATCAAAATAATGTATTGAAACAATATATAAAGTGAGTCAACAAACATATAATTGTAGTATAACTTTTTACAGACACAACTGAAAGTTTAAACAGACTGCGAAAACACAAGTCGTATCAAATACCTCTGTAGAATGAGTTAATCATGGACCTGAAACAACACAAGTCGTATCAAATACCTCTGCAGAATGAGTTAATCATGGACCTGAAACAACACAAGTCGTATCAAATACCTCTGCAGAATGAGTTAATCATGGACCTGAAACAACACAAGTCGTATCAATACCTCTGCAGAATGAGTTAATCATGGACCTGAAACAACACAAGTCGTATCAAATACCTCTGCAGAATGAGTTAATCATGGACCTGAAACAACACAAGTCGTATCAAATACCTCTGCAGAATGAGTTAATCATGGACCTGAAACAACACAAGTCGTATCAAATACCTCTGCAGAATGAGTTAATCATGGACCTGAAACTGAGGTAACAAAATCATAGTGAAATCCTACATAGATTGAGTCAATAAAAGCAGGTGGGGGTGATGATGATAATGATCGTGAAGATGATGATGATTATTATATAATAATGATGATGATGATATAAAGACGATGATGATGATGATGATGACGACGACGACGACGATGATGATGATTATGACGACGACGATAATAATGATGATGATGATAATGGTGGTGAAGATGATGATGATATAAAGACGATAATGATGATGATCACGACGACGATGATAATGATCGCGACGACGACGATAATAATGATGATGACAACGACGATAATAATAATGATGATGATGATGATAATGATGGTGAAGTTGATGATGATATAAAGATGATGATGATGACGACGATGATGATGATGATGAAGCATTCTGTGGGGGGTTTTCTCACCTGGAAGACACTCTATATGGGAGTCCAAAAAAATTAAAACAGGAGCTATTGCCATGGAAACTCCTTTTAGCCTCGCCCTGATTAGTCCCTCTCTCTTGTCAGTGCGCACGATCTTCACCTTGGGAAACTGTTTCATGTATTTGTCTAGCGGCTTCTTCAGAAAGTCTGGACAAAAACAGGAACTATTTCAATTTTTCAAAAACATTTTACCACTAGTTTTATTGTGCCTTTGGCCAAAAATATATCCATAACCAAATAGACATTGTTTTAGGTAACCCGCGATTTGTGAAGAACATAAAGAAAATGTGTACACCATAAACATCTCTTTGAATGTAATCACAGACCAGGGGCGGATTTATGAAATATGGGGGGGGGGGGGGGGGGGACTAGTTGAAAAACGGCATTTGGACCAACTCGTCAAAAGGAAATACCAATAGAATTTATTATTATTATTATTATTATTATTATTATTATTATTATTCCAGCCTTGGGATGTAACTCAGTAGTAGAGCGCTAGTCTTGGGTGTGGTGCGTCGTATGATCAATACTCCCTCCCGTCCCAACCAGTGCTCCACGACTGGTATATCAAAGGCTGTGATATCAATTGTCCTGCCTATGCAGTCAATACAAAATATCCCTTCATGCTTCCCGGAAGGCGTAGCCTGCCTGGTTTCGTCTATCGACAAGGTATCTAAATAACCAGTTAGATTGTAGATATCTACACAGTCGGTCAATATCAATAACAACAAACATTCTGCGCTATTTTATTATTTTAATTTTCTTTTCATTCGTGAAATTAATTATTAACGAAATTTAAAAAAAAACATTTAACAGTTTATTTCTATTCTATGAATGAACGAACCTTCAGTTGAAAAGTCATCCACCAGAATTATCTCCCTTAACAAAGATGGCGGCGATCGGTCAAGGACACTGTGCACGCTTCTGAGCAGTACAGACCAAGCCTCGTTTCTGAAGCACATGATGACGCTGGCTTCCGGTAGATTCGCGTACGTCTGTGCTTCCTTGAGGCAACTTGGAATTGGAAACAAATTGAATTAAAAGATAAAATAATCATCAGAGATTTTAATTCCTATTAGTCTAAAAATGCTCAGTTGTAAATTTAGGAGAGGGTGGAGAGTGGATGCTTCTTATTAGTGTTAATATGACGAATTTAAGGAGAGGAGGTAGTTTTGACAAGGACATAAGGATGGTAGATGTCTCAATGCTGGTATGAGGGGGGGGGGGGGGCTTAAGGGGAGACAGCTTGTGTCACTGTTCACATTATGGACATAAGAAAAGAATGTACATGTTAGTGTTGACATGGAAGACTTAAGAAGAGGGTGGAGGTGTTAATTTTAACATTGAAAATGGAAAAGATATTGGTTTTGACAATGAGGACTTTCGTAGAGTGTAGATGACCTAAGGACTTTAGAACAAATTGGAGGTTTCTGTGCTGACATGATATGATTAAGTAAAGGGCGAGTTTTAGTATTGGCATTGAGGACTTACAAAATGTATGAAGATGTTATATTCGTTTTGACCATGAGGACTTAAGAAGTGGTTGGATATTTCGAGTGTTGACCATGAGGACTTAAGAAGTGGTTGGATATTTCGAGTGTTGACACTGAGGACTTAAGAAGTGGTTGGATATTTCGAGTGTTGACACTGAGGACTTAAGAAGTGGTTGGATATTTCGAGTGTTGACATTGAGGACTTAAGAAGTGGTTGGATATTTCGAGTGTTGACACTGAGGACTTAAGAAGTGGTTGGATATTTCGAGTGTTGACAATGAGGACTTAAGAAGTGGTTGGGTATTTCGAGTGTTGACTGAGGACTTAAGAAGTGGTTGGGTATTTCGAGTGTTGACTGAGGACTTAAGAAGTGGTTGGATGTTTTGAGTGTTGACACTGAGGACTTACAACATGTGTAAAGGTGCTATATTCGTTTTGACACTGAGGACTTAAGAGGTTGGAGGTTTTAGTCCTGACACTGAGGACCCAAGGAGAGGGTGTAGGTGTTAGTGTTCATATAGAAGACACAAAGAGGGTGTATGTTTTGTAGTATTGCTGACGAGAAAGAATTAAGAATATTTTTAAAAGTTGTTTTGTTTTGTTTAGCGACATAATTAGAGCACAATGATTTATTAATCATAGGTCATTGGATGTCCAACATTTGGTCATTCCGACTCGTCATCAGAGGAAACCCGCTACATTTTTTCTAATGCAGCAAGGGATCTATATTCACCATCCCACAGACATGGTAGCACATACCACGGCCTTTGATATACCAGTCGTGGTGCACTGGCTGGAACGAGAAATAGCCTGATGGGCCCACCGACGGCGGAATTAAGAAGAGTGTGGCAATGTAAATGTTGACATTGATGCCCTAAGCGGAGAGTGGATATGTCAGTGTGTGCGCGTGCGTGCGTGCGTGTGTGTGTGTGTTGTGTTGTGTGTGCGTGCGTGCGTGCGTGTGTGTGTGTGTGTGTGTATGTTGTGTCGTCGTGTCAAGGATTACGTGGTAGGTGGGGTTTTCATGTTTTACGGTTAAAGTAAGAATGTATCAGTGTGAATGACAGGGTTTTGGGTGTCTGAGACAAATTATGTGATCCCTCGTGCTCTAGACTGAGACACTGTCACAACTTCAATGTTTATTCTTGTTTATATATTTTGGTCATTGAACATTATTTTGCTTCTCTTTTTTTTCCCCTTTTTATTTGAGGCTGTATATATATAATGAATGTGTTATTTATCAGTGCTATATCAGGGTTACATATGCAACATTTCTCTATTTATGTATTGATTTAATTGTGATATATAACTACACTCTAATCGATAACACACCTAATAGTTGCATACATAATTCAGGAATATCGAATTTGTAATATATGTACCAGCAGATGTGTAAACCGAATCTTGTTTCGTGGCCTAACACATCAAATGAAGTCGGCAAATTCACAAAATGTTGCAAGTTGACTATCAGCGGCTAGATGAAGCTGTCAGAGACTGATGGGTTGCTAGGCGTGGAGCTGTCAGAGACTGATGGGTTGCTAGGCGTGGAGCTGTCAGAGACTGATGGGTTGCTAGGCGTGGAGCTGTCAGAGACTGATGGGTTGCTAGGCGTGGAGCTGTCAGAGACTGATGGGTTGCTAGGCGTGGAGCTGTCAAATACTGATGGGTTGCTAGGTGTGGAGCTGTCAGAGACTGATGGGTTGCTAGGCGTGGAGCTGTCAGATACTGATGGGTTGCTAGGCGTGGAGCTGTCAGATACTGATGGGTTGCTAGGCGTGGAGCTGTCAGAGACTGATGGGTTGCTAGGCGTGGAGCTGTCAGAGACTGATGGGTTGCTAGGCGTGGAGCTGTCAGATACTGATGGGTTGCTAGGCGTGGAGCTGTCAGATACTGATGGGTTGCTAGGCGTGGGGCTGTCAGATACTGATGAGCTGCTAGGCGTACGGGCTCCCATTTTTGTAAGGGAGCCGGCTGGGTTTTGCCCGAATTAAACGAAAATGCCCGAATCTGGATAACAATATTTATTCATATTAGTATTACTGCCAAATAGCTATATAGGGAAAGAAAGAAAGAAATGTTTTATTTTACGACGCACTCAGAACATTGTATTTACGGTTATATGGCGTCAGACATATGGTTAAGGACCACGCAGATATTCAGAGAGGAAACCCGCTGTCGCCACTTCATGGGCTACTCTTTTCGATTAGCAGCAAGGGATCTTTTATATGCACCATCTCACAGACAAGGTAGTACATACCACTGCCTTTGATATACCAGTCGTGGTGCACTGGCTGGAACGAGAAATAGCCCAATTGGCCCACCGACGGGGATCGATCCCAGACCGACCACGCATCGAGCGAGCGCTTTACCACTGGGCTACGTCCCGCCCACTCAGCTATATAGGGTTACAAACGAATTACTACGCATTTTTACATGGGTTACATAGAGAATAATACATGAGTGGCCGTTAGATACCATTTATCTCACAACGAGTTGTTTTAAAATGTATCTAACATATCCTCAAAGACCAGGTTTTAAGCAAATTTTAACATCTTTTTTGACTAAAAGTTATTTACAGCCGTTGCACTTGTAGCTGACTTACGCGTCACAGACACATGGATGCCAGGTTAACTATACGTCACAGTCTAATCGATTTCCATCGTGTAGTTTTTCATTGGTTGTATGGCATTGGTGACCTGGTCATCACCTAGGAGCAGCCAGTCGTATGTCTTAAAATTGTTAACACACGTACATGTGTTAACAACCATGTGTAACCAAAAATAACTCATGGTGTTCTCACCAACGGGTGCGTAAGAAAACTAATTTTGAGTGTAGAATGATGGAAATACATGGTTAAAAAGTCACAGGTTAACACATTTTCCACAAATATGTCTATAATTGTTGCCCGAATTTGAGGTTTTGCTCTAGCTCTAGTAGGGGGGAGACTGGCCCAACCCCTGCCCCCTGTCTCGTCCGCTTGTCAGTTGTACAAAAACAGCAAACATGTCGGCAACATTCGCCAGGCCTGATATAACTTTACAGAGTGCGACTTAAACTGACAGAAACTAATGTTTAAACACTACGACGTATTCACTATTAAAGCAGTTTTTGATAATTTAAATTAGATGTACCTACATTTTATTATTCAGAATATTAATTTTCGAGAAGTAATGGTTATCAAGACAAGCTTTAGTTATTTTTAGATGGTATTTTCCTGTTTAAACATCACTAGCTTAACCTAGTGTCCATTTTCACGGACCGAAGCTAGGACCAGCGCCTTTAAGTGGACAGCCCATTTCCATCGGTTGTCCTCTGAAGACTGCAATCTTTTAATAAATTGATTTATTTGGATACAATGATTTACGGGCATATAGATGAAAGTATAATGTTTACACTTCAAAGCAAATGTTAGTGAACAGTTTTGGCGGGAAGTCGCCATCATGCAATTTTAATACTGGACCTTTAAGGAAGCAGATTACAATGTACTCTTACTAGTTTGATCGGCGATCCGGAAGTCTTCTTCGGACGGAAATGGCGTCACTGGCGATGACATTAAATTGATACTTCTTGAAACCAGCTTCTTTTTTCAGTTTCATTTCTTTGGAAAGTTTTACTTTTATTCCTGTGCCATTCTCACCTGAAATTTTAAACCCATAAAATTATCATCAACACATCAAGATGATTTTCATTTATTCTTTCTTTCTTTCTTTGTTTCCTTTCCTTCTCTCATTATTTCAAAAATGTTCATTTGTGTTCACATCTAAATATATGAAGCATAAATAAATGATGTTTTTGATTAGGTATGTATTAGTATTATTACGGTAGGGTCTAGTAATTTAGAAAAGTTGTGTTTAATCCATTTGTTTTTCAAAACAGTATACATTTATTTCAATTAATCAACGTCATAATGAACATAATAATAATAGCCATCATCATTACATCGTCGCCAGTATCATTATCACTAATATCATATTTGTTTTCTTCTGTAAAATCGTTCCTTCGTATAAGCATTGTGATATCATAAAGACAATATGTAGAACCCATGATGTAATTTTAGTCATAAACATTTTGATTAGAAAATACAAGTTATTTCAATGTATCTTTTATTTACGTTATTTAGTAATAGATCGTACTGAAATTATAAAATCTAATTCTGATAATGGTAGTGAAATAATTGAAAACATCAATTAGCTGCTGTATTAGCCACTATAATATTGGTTTATCAACCATATGCATTATTATTACCTGGTGCATTTATTGGATTTTCCGCGACGAAGGACGGGAACGCAACATCATCAATCTTGTTCCGACCAATAATAAAACGGGCGACATTTTTGTTCACATCTCGAACCATGTTTTGAAAAACACGACCGCCATATAACTTTTTTTTCAGTTTCTTGATCTTTCGTTTTCGTTTTCGTCTTCTTCTTCTCATATATTTTGTATGTGTAGGTAGAGAGTGTCTGCGATCGCTGTTAACCTGAACACCATGGAATGCTTTTTTTCTGTGTCTGCGATCACTGTTAATCTGAACACCGTGCGGTGCTGGTATTCTGTGTCTGCGATCACTGTTAATCTGAACACCGTGCGATCCTTTTATTCTGTGTCTAGCCAACATTTGCTCCTCTTTTTCGCTCCATGACTGACCAGGCAGTAATTTCTCTATGAACAGAAATGACAACATCCACAACAACACAAACAAGACCACAACGGTACGGCAGAAGGATCGAGGCCACCGCTGCCGCATCTTCGTCAACGTCCTCTGTGGTATTTTTGTCCTGGATAATGCACCTTTAAAAACTCGATCTCGCTTGTCTAGAATTTAATGTTGATCTCTTCCTTGTGCAGCTAAAGGAATCATCCTCATATTTGGTCTTCTGTGAATAATCGTCTTGATTTAAAGGTGTACTCTCAAGAATGTTTCTATTATTTCATCATTTAGAATAGATTATTAAATCTGCGATCTCGAGTATATTTTTATTGTCTGATCAGAATAGATAATTAAAGTTGCACTTTCGAGAATGTTTCTATTATTTCATCATTCAGAATAGATCATTAAAGCTGCAATATTTTAGAATAGATCGTTAAAGCTGTAAAAACGAGTATATTTTTATTATCTAATCATTTAGAATAGATCATTAAAGCTGCAATCTCCAGTATAATTTTATTATCTGATTATTTATAATAGATCATTAAAGCTGCAATCGCCAGTACATCGTCTGTTTTAAGGTTCTTATCATGTCATGCCATTCTTTCATATCCTTTGGCTATAGTCACTAATTAATGACACATAACAAAATAGATATTATTCTCAATTATAAAAACTCAGAAGTTGGATTCGTTTTTGCTGTTTCGTGCTACGTAGTATTAAAAAACAAACATTACGACACATGTATATGTTTATTGAAAACTTGATAATAACTGCTAATAACGTTGTTCACAATATTGACATTACTACATTTGTAGCACAAATATGGCAGTTTTAGTGTTGTCTTTGAATTGTGTCAGAATTAATAGTTACAGACGAATTACTTCAGTAATAAAAAAGTTCTTTATTGGCATGTCTTCGTGTTTTAGATGTGTTTGTGTTTTGTCAGTTGCATGTGAACATAATAATATAATAGTCTTGTTTTGTACGCTGCACATCTAAAGTATATTACCATTGCAGTAACTTATTTAATAATGTTCAGACTTCAGTACTTATATTTAAGTAAGGCATAGTCTTACTTAAATGTATAAAATTGTGGATTAAAAAGTCAATGAAAAATGTCTTTGAATAACTTAATTATATTTTGTAATATATTTTGGATAACTTAAATGTCAGGTTTTGTGATAAATTTTGGATAACTTAAATAACAGATAGATTTTATAATATATTTTGGATGACTTAAATGATAGATAGATTTGGTAATATATTTCTGACACTACATATCTTAATAAATTTTCTTGATAATTAATTGCTAACCTATGTTTTTGTTTTCTTTTCAAAATATACTAATTTTAAAAGAAAAAATATTTGTATATTAGTATGTAAATTAATTATATTACTGAAATGCTCACTTTTTCGGTATTCAGTTATGTGCGTCTAAAACATTTTATTTAGAATAAAATTAAATAATGATTATATTTTTTTCATCGCATATATGAATTTAATTAACTTATGGAGATAATTTTCCCAAAAGTGTTAATGACTAATTAAAATATAAACTGGTACATCGACGGGGAATCTATTCTTTCTATCTTTTCGTTTAATTAATTAGTTTATAGTGCGCACGCGTTTGTTTTGATAAGTGGATAGACTGGAATAAATTTCAAATAAGCAAATTTTTAATCATGTTTTTTGTAATCATAGTTATTTGGAAACAACGCCGTGCTTATAGTTTTACAGCCTCGTGTTTCTTTTGTAGATTCTTTGAAATGCACACAGATCAACGTAAACTTTTAAATATGACAATAGAAGTTAATTCTTCTAATGAAGAGTATTCCAGTGACTTCTTTGTATGCACTATATAAAATCATCTGGATGTACAATGCAGATCCAGGCAACTCTGAATGTTAGATCCTTTTTTCACAAATGAAACACTGAAGTATAATCTGAAAGCGATAATGAAAAAAAGGTATTAAAAAGTTAGATTATTTTGTTCAATGAAAGAAAGAAATATTTTATTTAACGACGCACTCAACACATTTTATTTACGGTTACATGGCGTCAGACATATGGTTAAGGATCACACAGATATTGAGAGAGGAAACCCGCTGTCGCCACTTGATGGGCTACTCTTTTCGATTAGCAGCAAGGGATCCTTTATATGCATCATCCCACAGACAGGGTTGTACATACCATACATACCACGGCCTTTGGTATACCAGTCGTGGTGCACTGGCTGGAACGAGAAACAGCCCAATGGGCCCACCGACGAGGATCGATCCCAGACCGACCGCGCTACGTCCTGCCCCATTGTTCAGTGATACCACTACTACTCAATGAGTTATTAATCATTGGCTACTGAACGTCAGACATTTGATAACTCTGACAATAATATATTCTTAGAGGAAACATGCTACATTTATTCCATTAGCATCAACAGGCATTTTACCACAAGCAGGACAACACATACCACGGCTTTTGATAACCGGTTGTGGTGCACCCAGGCCCAGATAATGTATCCACCGAGAGGGTTCGATCATACGACCCAAGTACCTCAGACGAGAAGAGACAAATATATAAGCTCGACATCACATTTCATTTCAACTTATTTTCGTGCTTATATCCAATTACAATTCAAGCACGCTGTCCTGGGCACACACCTCAGCTATCTGGGCTGTCTGTCCAGGACAGTGGATTAGTTGTTTGTGGTTAGTGAGAGAGAAGAAGGTGTAGTGGCCTTACAGTTACCCACTGAGGCTTTAAACACAAGCTCTGGGTTGGAGCCGGTACCGGGCTGCGAACCCTGTACCTACCAGCCTGTAGACCGATGGCTTAACCACTGCGCCACCGAGGCCGGTCTATGTCACACATGTTGCACATTCAAGCGGACCCTGGAGTACGCTGGTTTAATACGACAGGTTGTTATATGCACGTTTTTACCGTAATGCCAGCACATACCATGTTACTATGTGATGTACCAGACGTGAATAACAGGTTAGAATGGGGGGGGGGGGGGGGGGTCAAATGGGTAACTAGGGAAATTAGATCCTGCATGACATCTGACACATAGTGAAACACAAAGATACACACACGCTGGGAGAGAGTGAGAGTGAGAGAGAGAGAGACAGACAGACAGACAGACAGACAGACAGACAGAGAGAGAGAGAGAGAGAGAGAGAGAGAGAGAGAGAGAGAGAGAGAGAGAGAGAGAGAGAGAGAGAGAGAGAGACAGACAGACAGACAGACAGACAGAGAGACAGACAGAGAGAGAGACAGAGAGAAAGAGACAGACAGACAGACAGAGACAGACAGAGAGGTGGCTTTGAATAACGACACCACTAGAGCACATTGATTTATTAATCATCGGCTATTGGATGTCAAACATTTGGTAATTTGTTTTACATATAGTCTTAGAAAGGAAACCCGTTACATTTTTCCATTAGTTGCAAGGGTTTTTTATATGCACTACCCTATAGACATTATAGCACATACCACAGCCTTTGGTACACCAGTCGTGGTGCCCATACCACAGCCGTTGGTATACCAGTCGTGGTGCACCGCGTATCAGCCGAGCTCTTTACCTCTTGGCTATGTCCCACCCACCCATTAGCAACGACAAGTTGTTATTCGCACTTTTTTTTACCGTCATGTCAGCACATACCATGTTATTAGTGATGTACCAGTCGTGAAGAACAGGTTAGAATTGGGGGAAATCAAATGGGTCACTAGGTTAATTTCAACTTATTTTCGTGGTTATATCCAATTAAGGTTCATGCACGCTGTCCTGGACACACACACCTTAGATATCTGGGCTTTCTGTCCATGACAGTTAGTGATTGGTTGTTAGTGTGAGAGACGTCTTACGCCTACCCACCGAATCGTTAAAACTCACTCAGGGTGGGAGCTGGTACCCGAGCTGCGAACCCAGTACCTACCAGTTTTATGTCCGATGGCTTAACCACGACACCACGGAAACACGTAAAGATTGCACTCGCTCAAATTCTTTTCTTCGTGGCATCTGACGGCGACCACAAAAAGTGAGCATGTTAAACTGAAATTAAATACCTTACCTGATAAAAGTCTATACGAACACCTACATGTAATGACACGGCATTCCGTCCTACATGTAGCGACACGACAGTCTGTCCTTATTGTTGCTGGGTATCTATAGTATTCAAAGAGTCGTAACATGTGCTGCTACTGGTGGGGCGACACGTGTGTTGTACATAATGACTGCCCTGTCGATTACCGATATCCACAATAGTAAGTGCATATTGTGAAAACTGAAGACTTGCCGAACTCCGTGGTCAGGCGCATGTGCAGGAAATTATGCGGTGGGTTGGGATGTGGTGTGTCTGTACCAGTGGCGGATCCAGAAAATCCATTGGGGGGGGGGGGGGCAATGGCATGAGGCAGAATGCCGAGGGAACTTTGGGGGAGGTTTGCAGATGGATCGTAATATATTTTTTTAATTAATATAATTATAACATTATAACTCCGCCTCTGTGTACTGTGACCGGCCTCGGTGGCGTCGTGGTTAGGCCATCGGTCTACAGGCTGGTAGGTACTGGGTTCGGATCCCAGTCGAGGCATGGGATTTTTAATCCAGATACCGACTCCAAACCCTGAGTGAGTGCTCCGCAAGGCTCAATGGGTAGGTGTAAACCACTTGCACCGACCAGTGATCCATAACTAGTTCAACAAAGGCCATGGTTTGTGCTATCTTGCCTGTGGGAAGCGCAAATAAAAGATCCCTTGCTGCTAATCGGAAAGAGTAGCCCATGTAGTGGCTACGGCGGGTTTCCTCTCAAGATCTGTGTGGTCCTTAACCATATGTCTGACGCCATATAACCGTAAATAAAATGTGTTGAGTGCGTCGTTAAATAAAACATTTCTTTCTTTCTTTCTTTTTCTGTGTACTGTGGTGAGCGAACATTTGTTTTGTTTGTTGTTGTTTTTACAGATCGCTGTCGCACAACTCTCGATCCCTGCCCAACCAGGAACACGCGCCTGGTGGTGTAGTGTTTGAATGATTGAACTTATAGTCCATAATTACTGGGTTCGCATCTCCGTACCAGCTCACGCCCAGAGTAAAAAGAAAGTTGTTTTGTTTAACGAAAGCACTAGAGTACACTGATTTATTAATCATCGGCTATTGGATGTCAAACATTTGGTAATTTTGACATATAGTATTAGAGAGGAAACACGCTACGTATTTTCATCAGTAGCAAGGGATATTTTATGTGCACCGTCCTACATAAAGGATAATACATAACACGGCCTTTGATATACCAGTCGTAGTGCACTAGCCGGAATGAAAAATAGCCTAATGGGCCCACCGATGGGGATCGATCTTAAACCGACCGCGCATCAAGCCAGCACTTTACCACTGGGCTACGTCTCGCACACACGCCCAGAGTCAGTTAAGCAAAGTTTGTTTTGTTTAACGACATAAGTAGAGCACGTTGATTAATTAATCATCGGCTATTGGATGTCAATCATTTGATAGTTTTCAGAGGAAGCGGCAACATTTTGTTGATTAGCAGCAAGGCATCTTTTATATGCATTTCCCATCAGACAAGGCAGCACTTCAGAGTTAAAATAAATAGTAAAGACTGTTAGACATCATCACAATTTGAAAGGCCCATCGAGACGCCCCTACACACCAAGCTGTATGGAGCTGTATGGGGGAAAACCCCAGCTATATATATAATATAAATCCTATATATTGGACTACTAATGTACCTTTTGAAAGCATCTAAGAGGAGGGGGGGCATGGGGAGTGGTGGGGAGTGGTGGGGAATGGCATGTGGCGAGGAGTGACTGTTAGACATCATCACAATTTGAAAGGCCCATCGTGACGCCCCTTCACACCAAGCTGTATGGAGCTGTATGGGGAAAAAAACCCAGCTATATAAATCCTATATATTGGACTAAAGTAGCTTTTGAAAGAGAAGAGGAAGAAGACATCTTCACATCTAAGAGGAGGTGGGCGCGGGGAGTGGTGGGGAAAGGCATGTGGAGGGAAGCAGTGACAGACCATTTGTGTCGATTAATACAATTAGCCAGTTATGTACTTATTCAAGTGAGTCCGGTGCTAGGTTTGAAATAGTAAACTAGTCAGGGAGTGGCAGTCCTCTTTGTGGCGGTGCAAAGGGAGGCGACATCTGCAGTAAAGGATCTCCTCTGGAGTGGCTGTCCTCCTAAAGACGAGGCACTATATAGAGATTCAGGGAATCAACCACTATTTTACCAAACGCCCATTCGACTCTGCATCGTGTAGTTGACGGTTTTATCGTTGAGATATATGAAATACTGGGTTATGAGTTGGATGTATGACCATGAGCCAGTGCTCGCTTGAGGTTCAAAGGGAAATCCTAGATGGTGAGGTCAAAAGGTGTTTCAGTTTTGCATACGTAAACAGTTCTGGTGGTGATGGTGTAAAAGACTAATATTTTTTTCAGGTCTGACAGAACAGGAGGGCCTAAAATTCAAATTTTCGCACCGACATCACACACACACACACACACACGCACGCACATATACACATATACACACTACTCCACGGGCCCTGCCCTATATTGCTGCCAGTTGTGGACAATTACACATGCTTTCTAAAGCATCTACGATTATAATAAAGGAAGCAAGTCCCTTCTACCACCCACCACCTCCATACTCCCACCAAGTAACCAATGATTATGTTTATGCCGAGCGCCGACACCCCCCCCCCCCCCCCCCATTCATCTTTCAGTCATCTACACCCATTTTTTCATACCGCAACATATCACCTACAGAAGTGAAAAAAAGGAGTAAATATAAGACTATTAACATGGAATTTCATTCATTCTTGACAAAATTTCAAACATGACACATGATTTCAAATTGTTTTTATTCAAAAACATAAATTAACTGGAAAATAAATGATAAAATGTTCGTCATAATGTTCCATCGGATATAGTTCTGGTATGTTTTTTCTTCTTTTTAGCAATCCATCTTTGTTCGACAGAGTTGTCGCACTTTGCTACTGTGAGTGTTTTATCCTTGTTCGCTTTGAGACACATCCCTGATTCGTAATGCAGTAGTGATCCATCCTGAATCAATAATAATAAACATAATATTAAAGGGCATCAATACTGAGTCGTAGTAACCCATCCTGAATCAACAATAATAAACACAATACTATAGGTCATCAATAGTGAGACATCCCTGACTCGTAGTGTAGTAGTGACCCATCCTGCATCAACAATAATAAACGTAATACTATAGGTCATCAACAGTGAGACACATCCCTGAATTGTAGTGACCCATCCTGAATCAACAATAGTAAACATAATACTATAGGTCATCAATATTTTACTCCAGAAAAGAGCATACACATCTCAGGGTTTAATTTGTATAGTATTTCATTTGTTTATAGAAAGTAGTGCCCCCCCCCCCCCCCCCTCCTGCCCGGATTTTGTCAGGGTACGGCCCTGGAGACACATCTCTAACTCGTAGTGCAGTAATGACCCATGTTTTCATGATATATCAGTGCATCAATATGGAGTTCATTGTGCATCAATATTTGAATTGCCCATTATGATTAGAATTGTATTCCTCATTTTATTACCCCATTGGACTAATGGTGTCTGTTGATTCATAACAGTGGTGTAACTGATGACGATGATGCTGCTGCTTCTGATGATGATGATGATGATGATGTTGACAATGATAATGACAATAATGATGATGATAATGATGACGATAATGATGATCATGATGAAATTGATGATGATCACAAAGCTGAGACCAATGGTGATGACATGTTGAAGATTATGATGTTGATGATAATGATGATGATGACGATGATGATGGTGGTAGTGGTCATAAAAGTGACAATGTGGAGGCAATGGTGGTGGTAGTTATTATATTGGTGATGATGATGATGATGATAATGATGATGATGATGATGATTTCGATGATGATGATAACGATGGTGATGACAAGGACAATGATGATGATGGTGACGATGATGATTTCGATGACGATAATGATGATGACAGTGATGATGATGGTGATGATGATGATAATTTTGGTGATGATTTCGATGATGATGATAATGATGATGATAACAAGGACAATGATGATGATGGTGATGATGATGATGATCATTTCGATGACGATGACGATGATGATGATGACCATAATGAGTGGAACATGATACATCTACAATTTAGGAGACATTGTTACCTTACCTGCATATACTTCCACACTGGCTGGTTGTTCCTGGTAACACACTCACTGCCCTGTTTCCTTATGTCCCCTCTGACAACACACAGAAATGTGGGCTCCTGGCGTATCTGTCCTGTTTTTGTGATCTGCCAAAACTGAAGAATAAGGAAAACGAATTTCAATATACTATAAAATATTAAAACTGCTGATGTGATTTGTGAAACAAAATCAGAAGACTGACAATCTGTTCAACAGAATCTATTTCTGTCAGCACAGCACTCGTCTCAAACGCATTAGCAGTTGGACTCATTGGGGGTTATCCTGTCTCATCCACTGCCCTACAACTGGTATGTCAAAGACTGTGACATGTGCTGCCTTGACTGTAGTTAAGTGCATACAAATGATCCCTTGCAACTAGTGGAAATTGTAGCATGCTTCAAATGTTTGACATCCAATAGACAATGGTTAATTGATCAATATGTTCTAGTTGTGTTGTTCAACAAAATAAAGTGTTTAACTTTATGGAGGGTGGTTTGAGACTATAACTTTAAAAGCCTGGTTTCCATAAAACCTGTCACCGACGCAGATCGATGAGTTCAGTGAGGTGCTTGCAGCGAAGGATCGAATCACCTCAGTGGACCAATTGTCTGATTGTAGAGTTTTGTTCAGTCCCAACCAGTACCCCATGTCTGGTATATATATATACACATACACATACACATACACATACACATACACATATATATACATACTCTTCAAAAAAAGAAACTTGACAATAAAGTTTAATTTTAAACAAAAAAACAAAACAAAACCTGGTAGACATGATACAAGCAACCAAAGATCAAGACACCATGGGAAGTGTGTGTGTGTGTGTGTGTGTGTGTGTGTGCCTCTGTGTGTGTGTGTGTGTGTGTATGTGAGTGTGTGTGTGTGTGTGTGTGTGTGTGTGTGTATGTGTGTGTGTCTGTGTGTGTGTATGTGTGTGTGTGTGTGTCTGTGTGTATGTGTGTCTGTGTGTGTGTCTGTATGTGTCTATGTGTGTGTGTGTGTGTGTGTGTGTGTGTGTGTGCTGTCAAATGTGTAGGAAAGTGGGGAAATGTAGCAGGTTTCCTCAAAGACTATGTATCAAAACACCGATGATTATAACAAATGAAGTTGCTCTAATGATTTTGTTAAACATTATAAACTGTATTTTACAGATCAACGACGACACTCTGACACATGTTTGTTAAACATTATAAACTGTATTTTACAGATCAATGAAGACACTCTGACACATGTTTGTTAACCATTATAAACTGTATTTTACAGATCAATGAAGACACTCTGACACATGTTTGTTAAACATTATAAACTGTATTTTACAGATCAATGAAGACACTCTGACACATGTTTGTTAAACATTATAAACTGTATTTTACAGATCAATGAAGACACTCTGACACATGTTTACAAAGTTGGACAACTTTCAACTATAAAAGTACGAGAGAGTGTTGCCCTACCACCATCCTTACCTCCATTCAAAAATGGGAACCTGTACACCTATGGTTTCAACCACCCACCCCCACCCCCCCCCCCACCCCCGATCCGTAACACCGTCTTGCGACTGTTCCCATAAAATTTCTTTGGTCTACGTCAATCTGCGTCAATAGGTGATATATTACACATTTTATGGTAACCAGGCTTAAGTGAATGATGTAAGCGAGGACCTGATTGGTTCCCTGTCCGTGACATCCAAACAGTGCCGGTTTCTTATCCTTTTTTTCCATGCTGTCAACACAGTATTCGGCGAACCCTACACTTCGAATCTGAAAGAGTATAATCAAATATAGGGTGCTTTAGGGTGGGGTAATGATAAAACAAGTTCTCCTCCCCTACCTCGGATAAGACAAAGTGGAATAGAATAATCATAACAATAATATTACAAAATGTGTCAAATTACATCTACAAAGTCTGTTGTTATAAGCTTTAAATAAATTGTTGAATTAATAAGCTTATTCTCTTATCTCCAACAACCCGTTTAAATTTTCTAGCTGAAATATTCGATATCTGTTACTTTAGAGTGACAGACTCTAGTTTCTAAACAATACGACGTATTGTTCACTATTAAAGCCATTTTTTTTATCATTCAAATAAGAAGTACTTGCATTTTATTATTCAGAATATTAATTTTCGTACATCTGAGGTGGTTCTGGTCATCCAGGTTTTTCAATACCCCAAAATGCAATTTTCATAATTCAGAAAACGAACGTGCGTCTGAAGAAAAATGGTTATCGCGACAAGCTTTAGTCTAGTTTTGGACGATATTTCCCTGTTTAAACATCACAGACTTTAGCTTCTCTCTGTTATAACGCTATCCAAATGTGTGTTGTTGTTTTTTTGGGGGGGAGCCCAGTGTAAGGTCACCACACCCCATCTAAACTGCTCTAAACACAGATTACATGTAGTCAATACTAACTCGAAACCCAGAGTATAGAATACCCGGTACATTAAAAAAAAAAATCATATACAGTGAAACATCTCACAACCGGACCCTCTGTAAACCAGAATTCCCCAAAATCGAACACTTTTCACGGTCCTTTTTTAAAAATCAGTACAGAAATTAACCTCTATAAACAGGATACCTTTTTAAACCGGACATTATACTTGGTCCCTATGGGGTCTGGTATAGATGGGTTTCACTGTAAATTAATATTTTAAAACTCCATGTCTGTAACACATTAATTTAACTATTTCATGTCTGTACTTCACAACTATAGGTTTGTAATGCATTAACTTTTTCATATGAATTGATAACTTAAAATATATTGACCTTTTCTGCATATAACTTAAAGTATACCCAGTAATGTTGGGAAATATTTTTTCAGTGCTGGCTTACCTCCCCTGAATATACGGTGTCGTTGGGAATTTTTTTGTGAGGCATAACGTTCTTCATGTACCAGTCGAAACTCTTGCAGTGCAGACTCTCACGAAGTTTCTTTCTCTCGGACACGTCTCCATAGTCACCCTGCGAAATATAAATAACCAATCAAATATCTCCAGTCACCCTGCGAAATACAAATAACTAATCAAATATCTCCATAGTCACCCTGCGAAATATAAATAACCAATCAAATATCTCCATTGTCACCCTGCAAAATATAAATAACCAATCAAATATCTCCATAGTCACCCTGCGAAATATAAATAACCAATCAAATATCTCCATAGCCACCCTGCGAAATATAAATAACCAATCAAATATCACAATAGTCACCCTGTGAAATATGAATAACCAATTAAATATCTCCATAGTCACCCTGCGAAATATAAATAACCAGTTATATATCACTATAGTCACCCTGCGAAATATAAATAACCAATCAAATATCTCCATAGTCACCCTGCAAAATATAAATAACCAATTAAATACCCTACCAAGCCCCCGCCTCCGCCTCCGCCGTGAAATAACAATTCAAATTCTCCAAAGTCACCATGTAAAAATGTAAATATAACTAACCAATCAAACTCCATAGTCACCGTATAAATATAAACTACCAATTAAATACGCCAAAAGTGAGCTACCCTTCGATCAACTAAGTCAAACCAACCAAATTAGTTTTTACGTACGTGTCAAATTTTCCTTTAAAAAATATGCAATAATTTCTATTTGGCTTAATCCTACGGGACATCTGCAACTTCAATAACACCAAAAGCAAGCCCACCGCCCACTACCGACCCTGGTCGGGCTGCTTTTACTCCCTTGCGTCAATCCAATAGCCGATGATTAATTAATCAATGAATGTACTCTAGTGATGTCGTTAAACAAAACAAACTTTAACTTTTAAAAGTTATGTGATAAATAAATAACAAAAATCTCTCGTTAGTCTCTAATATGACATGTAAATAACCCATCAAATAAATCCATTGTCATCCTGCGAGATACAAATACAACAAATACACAAATGAAATGGGTTTTTTTATTTAACGACGCACTCAACACATTTTATTTATGGCTATATGGTGTCAGACATATGGTTAAGGACCACACAGATATTGAGAGAGGAAACCCGCTTTCGCCACTTCATGGGCTACTCTTTTCGATTAGCAGCAAGGGATCTTTTATATGCACCATCCCACAGACAGGATAGCACATACGACGGCCTTTGATATACCAGTCGTGGTGCACTGACTGGAGCGAGAAATAGCCCAATAGGCCCACTGACGGGGATCGATCCTACACCGACCGCACATCAAGCGAGAGCTTTACCACTAGGATACGCCCCCGAAAATACCCAAAGAAATCATAGTCTCACACTATCAACAGTCACGACAGAGTTGGCCAACTTGACAGTTAAAACTGTGTTTAAATTTCACCCACTACCGACTTACGACGGGTGTGCTTAGATTAACAACTAATCGGTTGTAGGAGACTAGCAACTGGACAGTGGTGGAAGTCACGAGATCGGCGAGTTGACCAACCCGGTCATGAGCCTAATATACATTTGTAACTGTCATTTGCTTGCTTGGTTGTAATGACAAAAGCATAGCTTGATGTCTTGAGTTCTTTGAATACACTATGGAAGAAAAACCTATAAATAAATCATATACAGTGGAACCTCGTTAGTCCGGACTCCAGTAGTACGGAAACCTCACCTTACGGACATTTTTTTTTTGCAAAACGAAACGACCACTCAGTAAAGTTATTCATTAATCCAGATATTCAGCTTCCGGAACCGGACGGTCATAATTCTGAACCAAATGTAAAAAGTAAAGGCAAATTGCTTCGTTTGACCGGTCGCCGCTGATTGAACATAAAAGTAATCCGCCAATTAACGCTCAAGGAATCGACAGAGATAAAATGGCTGCACGGGGTTTCACACCGCAGTTTATTTAACCATTCACCTGTGTTTATTTAGTGTTCGTCGGATAGACCCGACTGGCTGTTTTATTTTATGAGTATGACACAGCTGTTATAGATCTATAGTCCGAAGGTTCGATGGTCTGAAACATAACCCTAGGTTCAGCAGTGGCGTAGGCAGGATTTTGTATTGGGGGGGGGGGGGGGGGGGGGCACCTGGCATCCAAGCAAATAATGATATCGAGTAGTGGGATATGACACAGGAACCTTTTTAATGTTATTAATAAGCGAAAAGGTACAATGTTCTCCAAACAATAAACAAAGCTGATTTAAAGTGTAATCCCCCCCCCCCCCCGGCTACGCCACTGAGGTTCAGTAGTCCGAAGGTTTATAGACTTAACCCCGAACTATTGAACCTTCGGACCATTGAACGTTTGGACTATAGAGCGGTCCCCTACACGGTTTGGGACCGACACCAGATATTGCACGGTGAATTGCGGTGGTGTATGGCAAATTAACATATGATTACCACTGTACTATGTATTTTTACAATCTCACGGCCCTAGGAAGGTGCCCAAAACACACACACAGACATATATATATATATATATATATATATATATATATATATATATATATATATATATATATATATATATATATATATATATATAAACGATCGCTGCTGCTACAAAGTTTATGGGACTGCATGGAGTAATTAATGGTGGTATGTAACCTAGACTACTGGGTACGTATAAAATCCGGATTGCTGGGTTGGTGTAAAACCCGGAGTTATAAATCCGGATGATTTTTATTTATGGTACCTTCATCTGGAAGCGTTCAAATACGTATTCCTTGTATTCGTCCATCCACACGTCTGCCACTCGAAATGCGTTTGCGATTGTCACTGGCAGACGATTTCCGGTTTTAGCTTCCGGCCACTTATTAGGATTTTTAACACGAAAGATGTGACCTATGTGAGAGCATAGTACTATCTCTATACTGCCATTACACATCCAAACCTACAACAACAACAACAACAACAACATTAACAACAACAACAATAACAGTAACTATAACATCAACAATAACAAAGACCCCCCCCCCCCCCCACCCCGCCTTGATGTTTTCAATTTGCATGGTGATATTAGATAATGAAATATGAACTTACCCACAAACTCTAACCCTAACCCTAATCCTAACCCTAATCCTAACTCTAACCCTAACTCTGATGCTAACCCTAACCCTAATTCTAACTAACTCAAATTTCATTATAATCCAATAGCACCATGCAAATTCAATGCACCAAATGTTTGGCATCCAATAGCCGATGATTAATAATTCAATGTGCTCTAGTGGTATCGTTAAACAAAACAAACTTTACTTTGACAGTTATTTTTTGCCAGTTCTAATTTCGCTTTACAATTCTAACTGATTGACAGTTTAAACTTTGAATGACTGTTCTAGTTTCAATGACAGCTCTAATTTTGATTGACAGTTCTTACCTTGAACGACAGCTCTAAGTTCTCAGCTCCCCAAAAGTCTAAACCTGGATCGTATGTTCCGAGTTTAGTGAAATATTTTTTGTCAATGGCAAACAATCCACCGGGCATTGTGGGAGACCTAGCGGAAAACATCAACAAATAATTAAAACACACATATATATATATACATATATTTTAAAGGGACTGTTCTGAGTTTGCAGCCATTGTAAGATGTTTGCAATAACAGAGCCTTGCTGGCGACTACTATTTCATACTAAATACATTTTCTTGTTTAGAAAGCCAGTATCTGTATATCGAATGTGTTTGCGGTCGTATACTAATGTTTGTAGCACTCAGTTTTTACTTTAATTCGTGATATATATGTTTTTCGTATGTATGATATTATTGGGAGGTAAAATCCGGTTTCGGCTATTACAAGCATTAGGACAACAACAAACACCTTCTAAATACAGACACTGATATTCTAAATAAGAAAATGTATTTAATTTGTATGTTACGTCATTGAAAATGCTATATTGGTCGGAAACATTTTACGATGGTTGTAAACTCAAGATTGTCCCTGTAAGGCCGTATGTACAACTAGAAGAGGATTCGTAATTTTCAAAGAGTTGTTTTAGAAATTATCAAATTTATCAACGGTTATTCATATATTTTGTTATTGTTGTCTTCCTTGAGTAATACTCAAAGCAACCTGTTTAACTGCTCAAATTTGTTACTTCACAAATAAGCGATTTTTTTTTTTATTTCGTAACTCGGTAAAGCATTAATCTACTTCATCACCAAGTAAATATTTTGAAATTCTTGAACAATCGCCCTATTTAATAACAGAGTAAAACATTTTCCTCTTGGTTAACCAGGCGCATGCGCAGGAATTTTGGCAGGATTGGGTCTAAGACTGTTGCAAGCGACGTTTATATAAGTATTATTGCATATAATATGTTATTAATAGCACGGTTTTAAACTTGCCAGGTTTATTCATATTATATATTTAAGTACTGATATTAATACGGGGGATCGACACATGTTCCCTAAGAAAATGTATTTACCGACCTCTGAAATCCTCCCCTTGCTCACGCGCCTGTTACCCCGGTGAACAATTTTCCTGTTTCTCAATTCTGTAAACATTTATCCTACTTCATGACCACCTCTCTCTCTCTCTCTCTCTCTCTCTTTTTGTCTCTTGGGGGGGGGGGGGGGGGGGGGGCGTAGCCCAGAGTTAGAGCGCTCGCTTGAGATGTGGTCGATCAGTCTAGGATTGATCCCCGTCGGTTGGCCTATTGGGCTATTTCTCATTCCAGCCAGTGCATCGCGACTGGCATATCAAAGCCCGTGGTATGTGCTATCCTGTCTGTGGGATTTTGCATATAAAAGATACCTTGCTGCTAATTAAAACATTTACTAGGTTTCCTCTCTAATGTCAAAATTACCAACTGTTTGACATCCAATAGCCGATGAATAAAAAATCAATGTGCTCTCTAGATTGGGGTCGTTACACAAAACAAACTTTACCTTTAAAGGGACATTCCTGAGTTTGCTGCACTTTTTAAGATGTTATCGACTAACAGAGACTTTTTAACGATTGTAATTACATATGATCAAATATATTTTTCTGCATACAACATTAGTGGCTGGATATTAAACCTGTTTCTGATCGTTCTAATATTTGTACTAAATTTCATTTTATTTAAACAAAAATCAAAAACAAATCGTACGTACGAAATTATTTGAAGACGAAATCCAGTTTGTGGTGCTTACAAATATTGAGAAGACCAGAAACACTGAATGTACAGACACTTATATTCTAAACAAGAAAATATATTTAATATGTAAGTTTAATCATAGAAATATTTTATTAGTCGGAAACATCTTACAATGCAGCAAACTCAGGGATGTCCCTTTAACTGTCTCTGTCTCAGAAGGGGTCAAAGAGGTACTTAATTCACGTCTATGGGTAAGCTTCCTCCACCCTACCCAAGAATATCTTCAGTTTGGTTGTTTCTGTTGAAAACTTTTATTTCCTACGTCACTGACCGTTGCCCTGTTTCTTACGTTTTAGAGCTCGTGGAGTGTATTTAAAAGTTGGGGACGGGTGGGGCTGGGGTGGGGGCACTGTCAATTCGATGGTCTGGTTGATGAAAAATAATGTTTGTTTTGTGTAACGACACCACTAGAGGACACTGATTTATAAAGCATCGGCTATGGAATGTCAAACGTTTTGAGCAAGTCTAAGAGGAAATCCGCTACATTTTTCCATTAGTAGCAAGGGATTTTTTTTATATCCACCATTTCACCGACAGGATAGCACATGCCACGGTCTTTGATATACCAGTCGTGATGCACTGGCTGAAACGAGAAATAGCCCAATGGGCCAACCGACGGGGATCGATCTTAGATCGACCGCGCATCAGCCGAGCGCTTTACCACTGGGCTACGTCCCGCCCCCTGAGGGATGCAAATACATGTATTTGAGGGTCTGATCCTGATGGAGGGGGTGTCGAGGGATGAAAATACATGTATTTGAGGGTCTGATCCTGATGGAGGGGGTGTCGAAGGATGAAAATACATGTATTTGAGGGTCTGATCCTGATGGAGGGGGTGTCGAGGGATGCAAATACATGTATTTGAGGGTCTGATCCTGATGGAGGGGGTGTCGAGGGATGAAAATACATGTATTTGAGGGTCTGATCCTGATGGAGGGGGGTGTCGAGGGATGAAAATACATGTATTTGAGGGTCTGATCCTGATGGAGGAGGTGTCGAGGGATGCAAATACATGTATTTGAGGGTCTGATCCTGATGGAGGGGGGTGTCGAGCGATGCTCCCCCGAAAAAAACACAACTAATTTCAGATGTTAAAATACGGCATTTCCAGGTTTCTGAACAGAGTAACAGGGGAAAGTGAGGAGCAAACGGACCACGCCCCTCCCCCCATCCCTCCCCACAACCGACTCCACTGGTCCGCTGTGCATGTGTTAACCAATAACGACTTTACTTCATGACATAGCGGAGTCTTTTCAGATTCCAGTCCCAGGTAAAGGTGAGGCCATTCCAGTCGAAACCTCCCACAGCCTGTCCTTCTGTTGTAGATATTTTAAAATGATTTGTATTAATTTGCTGAATCACTGGAACCGTGGATGTCATCGGGTTCTCGTGAATTGGAGCCAGCAGAGGTTCAAGCCAACCTGCGTGAAAACAAAATTCAATTTAAAAAATAAAATAAAATAAATAAATAAATAAATATAAATAAATAAATAAATAAATAAATAAAATAAAATAAATAAATAAATAAATAAATAAGAAAAAATATAAGAAAACTCATTTGTTAGAGGAATAATTTTTTTTTAAAATAACACGTGATTCTATGACACGTAACATTACAGGTGATTCTATGACACGTAACATTACACGTGATTCTATGACACGTAACATTACACGTGATTCTATGACACGTAACATTACACGTGATTCTATGACACGTAACATTATATGTGATTCTATGACACGTTGTAACATTACATGTGATTCTATGACACGTAGCATTACATGTGATTCGATGACACGTGATTCGGTAACTATTACACGTGATTCGGTGACACGTTTTTCAGTAACTGTTACATGTGAATCGGAAGGAAGGAAGGAAGGAGATGTTTAATTTAACGACGCACTCAACACATTTTATTTACGGTTATATAGCGTCAGACATGGTTAAGGACCACATAGATATAGAGAGAAAACCCACTGTCGCCACTTCATGGGCTACTCTTTTCGATTAGCAGCAAGGGATCTTTTATATGCACCATCCCACAGACAGGATAATACATACCACGGCCTATGATATACCAGTCGTGGTGTACTGGCTGGAGCAAGAAATAGCCCAACGGACCCACCGACGAGGATTGATCCTAGACCGACCGCGCATCAAGCGAACTCTTTACCACTGGGCTACGTCCCGCCCCATGTGATTCAGTGATACGTGGTTCAGTAACTTTAAAATATGATTCAGTGATACGTGGTTCAGTAACTTTAAAATATGATTCAGTGATACGTGGTTCAGTAACTTTAAAATATGATTCGGTGACACGTTGTTTAGTAACTGTTACATATGATTTCGTGACACATGGTTCAGTGGAGTCTGTTTGCGAGTGTGAGTACACTGGCGTAGCCAGGATTTTATATTGGGGGTGGGGCAACTCACTACTGGGGGAGAGGCAAACCACACTATGTATGATTTTATAAAATTTAATACAATAAAAAAAGGTTTGATTGTGGGGGGGACGTTTCTTTATGTAGATGTAATTTTGAAATCTGTGATGTATTTTTGTGTCTGTCATGTATTTTCCAGTATTTTTATATCTGTCATGCATTTTCCTAATACTATCCGTGATGTATTTTTGTGTCTGTCAAGTATTTTCCTGTATTTTCGTATCTGTCATGCATTTTCCTATCCGTGATGTATTTTCCTATCTATGATGTATTTTCGTATCTGTCATGCATTTTCCTATCCGTGATGTATTTTCGTATCTGTCATGCATTTTCCTATCTATGATGTATTTTCGTATCCGTCATGATTTTCCTATCTGTGATGTATTGTCCTATCTATGATGTATTTTCCTATCCGTGATGTATTGTCCTATCTATGATGTATTTTCCTATCCGTGATGTATTGTCCTATCTATGATGTATTTTCCTATCCGTGATGTATTGTCCTGTCTATGATGTATTGTCTATGATGTATTGTCCTATCTATGATGTATTTTCCTATCCGTGATGTATTGTCCTATTTATGATGTATTTTCCTATCCGTGATGTATTGTCCTATCTATGATGTATTGTCTATGATGTATTGTCCTATCTATGATGTATTGTCTATGATGTATTGTCCTATCTATGATGTATTGTCCTATCTATGATGTATTTTCGTACCAAGGGGCGGGACATAGGCCGGTGGTAAAGCTATTTCTCGTTCCATCCAGTGCACCACGACTAGTATATCAAAGGCCGTGATATGAGCTATCCTGTCTGTGGGATGGTGCATATAAAAAAAAGCCCTTGCTACTAATGAAAAAATGTAGCGGGTTTTCTCTCTAAGACTATATGTCTGAATTACCAAATGTTTGACATCCAATAGCCGATAATTAATAAATCAGTGTACTCTAGCGGTGTCATTAAACAAAATAAACTTTATTTTGGTACCTGGGAAACACTCGATGTGCGAGTCCAGGAAGACGAGCACCGGAGCGCGCGCCACGCCGTACCCCAAAAGCCTGCATCTAATTAACCCCTCGCGCTTCTCAGTGCGCAGAATCCGAACTTTGTCCAACTTCTTCATGTACCTGTCCAGCGGCTCCTTCAGAAAGTCTAGCAAACAAAACAAACAAAAAACCAGTTACAAATTAACTTATTTATCATACAATGGAGGGACGATATATCGATTTAGCGAACATTTACAAGTTAAAGTCCGAACCAAAATGTTAACAACTACGATAAATTGCTCTCCTACCCTTATTTTTCGTTAGATTTTATCTACATTTTGTTCAGACAGGAATCTTGAAAAAACCATTACAATGACACAGATTCCACACACTATTAACACATTAACTTATTTATCATATAGTGACACGACTATTGCGTTATAACTAGAGATGTATCGATATGGCAGCATGGTACCGATATTGATATATCGCCATACAAACTCCACAATACGATGCATCGATTTAGTGAAGATGTATCGTGATATATCCGATATATAATATGTTTTAGTAAGTTTTAGTAAAAAGGTCAACGTCAAATTGTAGGATATGGCGAATATGACAGAAGAATTAAAACATCCCCACGTTCAAATGTATGAATATGTATGATCCCCAGCTCTCTCCCCTTGGATCCGCATCTACGTTTTGCTTTAAATGTACTCATAACAAGGGGGAAGTTAATTGTTACAAGAATACATGAGAACACATTTTGTTACGGACACTCGCTAAGCTAATTTACATCTGGAGCCTATTTCACAAATCATCGTAAGTTGACGTCTGCAACTAGCAGTTATACGGACATTCACTTACACGTGTTTGACATCTATTTCACGCGGGAAATTACATCGTTACGGAAGATGGAGCATTTAAAGAACAAAAGAAAATGAAATATGTGTGTATCTAACTATATTTGTTGAACTATAATAGTAATAAGAATTGTGGTTTTGTCGTAGATTTACGTTTACGTGCAAAACTAGACTTACGATGTTTTGTGAAATTGGGCCCAGCTGGCCCTTAAATTTAATACCTTGTTAAAATTATAGTGTGTGAACCTAATAATAATAATATTATTATTATTAATAAAAATTAACATTATTATCGTTGTCGTCCCGTGGCCCACTTCTCGGCTAATTAAAACATAGCAACAAAAAAGTGGAAAGGAAGAAAACAATTTTAAAAATGAAAAAGAAAAAAAGCCAATAGACATGCGAGTTTAAGTGAAGGGAGAATGGGAGGGTCTTTTTTGTTTTTGGAAGTTTTTTAGTTTTTTTTTTATTTGTTTTTTTGGGGGGGGGAGGGTTGGGGTTTTTTGTTGTTGTTGTTGTTGCTGCTGCTGTTGTTGTTGTTGTTTTTAGGGAAATGGAGGTGGGGGACTTACCCGATGTTGAAAGCAGAAAACATGGGGACCAATGCGAATATTTGCATCAGTTCCAATACCCCTGCGCGTGCTGTAACCTCACCGTGTTGCAGGGGTGTAACATTCTCTTTGAGAATGGCCAATACAGCACAAATTGAAATTTTGAGTAAAAGTCAGTATCTATCTGTGATACTTGTATTTTTGCACAGTTCTTTACACAGTTTTTGTTTAAATCTTGAATTTTTATATTGATGTTGATCATCACCTTGTTTGTTTGCATTACCATAGTTTGACACCCAATAGCCGATGTACTTTTCGTGCTGGGGTGTTGTTAAACATTCATTCATTCATTCATTCATTTATTCAGTTTCAATATTCTGTATATTGCACAAGATTTGTGGATTTTTCGGAATCTTCCAAATATATATTATATTATTAGTTGATCGCTTTGAACGTGTAGCTTACCATAATCGGAATAATCGTCGACAAGAATGATTTCTTTAATTAGACGTGGCGGAGCTCGGTTCAGAATACTGTGAACTGTGCGCAGTAGTACCGACCAAGCTTCGTTCCGAAAAACTACGATCACGCTAGCCTCGGGCAAGTCCGTGTATATTCGGGATTTGCATCTGAAAATGAAATACATAAATGCATCAGAAAATACACAATAAATTCGTCCACATAAAAATACCCTAGAGTCGCACTTAGTCAGTTTTTCTGACTGAAACCAGATCCAGTTTTGTATACAATTATAAAGGCGACGTCACACGAAACGAGTTGTAATTTCCCCAACTCCCGACTTAGATTAACAACTAATGGGTTATACGTTGAGAATCGAGTTGTGAGAGCGCTCAGACTAGCAACTGGACAGTCGTAGAAGTCGTGAGAGAAGGAAGTTGGCCAACTTTGTGTTGGCAGTTGGTAGTCGGAGCCTAGCACTACTATCTGCAACGTTTTATTTGCATAACTGATTTCCTTGCTAGTTTGACCTAATACTTTTCAGGAACCCCTCGTAGAGGTCATTTCTACAGAAATTCTCATAGTGGTTGTTTCATAATGTTATCACCAGCCAATCGTAAAAAACTTGAGGATGTTGTAAATAAAACTCTCATAATTTTGGGAATAATCTGTAATAAACATTTTACGATTTGGTTTTAAACTTCGGTGGGTGTTTTTTTCTGATCTAATAATCATCAGGGACAAATTACATTTATGAAAGTTAAAGTTTGTTTTGTTTTAACGACACCACTAGAGCACATTGATTTATTAATCATCAGCTAATGGATGTCAAACATTATTTTGGTTATTCTCAAACTAATTAAAATTAGCTGCATTATTACATGTGGATCTAACAGCAGCCAGTTGGAGCTCATGTCCACCAATCAAAACCTTACTTGCAGAATCATGCCAGTGATTTGAAAATAATTTGAAAACATTCCGAATTATCCTGAGGGTATACGACATGTTTCATGTGAATTACGAATGCCTTATTTAGACCAGTAGAACTAATTTTAATCAGATTGCTAACAACACTGCGTAATCTCCAATGTCCAAGTTAACATTTCGTCTGTAAATAATAATTTAAATATTGACCAATCACACTTCGCTTTTTATAACGTTATTTGGGAGCATTCAAATTCTAAAAATATCGGGCGAGTCTATTTTAGTGGCCGCAGTACAGCGAACCATACCAATACGTACGGGATGGGTTATCAGTCTACAATTTTACATTACAAATTATTTATTTATTAAAAAAAACTAAAAGCTAAATCAGTCTTCAGTTTTACATTACAAATTAGTTATTTTATAAAAATAAAACATGTTTTAAGGCATTAGTATCTCACTGGTTTACACAGGGTGTTTACAGGGTGTAGTTCACATACTTCTCATTACACAGCTAACGCTATCATTTGTGATACATATGACAGTGTTTGTTGTCATAAAATGTTCTTTCATCTGGCCAGTAATACGAATAAATTCAAGTAATTAATTTGAACTAGTGCCAGTGTACCATCTACCATTGTGCTTGAAATGTGTGGAAGCCTAGTAAATATAATATGAGTTTTTGTGCGGAACTTGGATAGACAAAGACGCTACCCGTTATGTAATGTCTGTAACGAGCAGCTTAAAGGGACATACCCTAGTTTTTAAACACTAAGGCATATCTTTGACTATTATAGCCATTTTGATAACTGAAATCATACTTTACTTAGATTTTATGGTTTAGATTATCAATTTCCGTACATTCGAAGTGTTTCTGGTCATCCTGGTGTTTTTAATATCACAAAATGTATTTCTCATATTTTTAAAAACGCACGTGCGTCTGAGAAGTAACAGTTATGGAGTCAAGCTTTTATCTATTTTTAGAGGGTATTTCACCATTGCAAAGTCACAGACTCACGTTTCACTCAATTGTAACTTTATCCAAATGTGTTACAGGTTTGTAGAAAAAATAAACTTAGTGTTAATTTTCACGGGTTGAAACTAAGGTCTGTTCCTTTAACTCCCATTTTGTCAGATTTATTGCAATGGCGAAGGGCGGTAGTATTTATATTCATGCTGTGTGATATGTTGATTGGAACGTTGCATGTAGCATTGTTAGCCACATATATTGTCATCCATGTGATTTGGGGGCGGGACGTAGCCCAGTGGTACAGCGCTCGCTCGATGCGCGGTCGGTGTAAGATCGATCCCCGTCGGTGGCCCCATTGCGCTATTTCTCGTTCCAGCCAGTGCACCACGACTGGTATATCAAAGGCCGTGGTATGTACTACCCTATCTGTGGGATGGTGCATATATAAAATATCCATTACTGCTAATCGAAAAGAGTAGCCCATGACGTGGCGACAACGGGTTTCCTTCCTCAATGTCTGTGTGGTCCTTAACCATATGTCCGACGCCATAAAACCGTAAATGAAATGTGTTGAGTGCGTCGTTAAATAAAACATTTTCTAATTTAATGATCAGGACACGGCAAATTTAATGATGTTGTGGTGTCTTAAGAGTTTTGAAAGAGTATTGGGTATTGCACAACGAAACGTACACTGGTGAACGAATGTCGGGTAATCTTCGCGTTACCGATATCCGGTCGCTAATCAGCTGGTTGAAAGAGTTTTTGGCGAAGCCTTCATCATATAACTTCCTGTCATGCGCAGAAAGTTCCTTCGGGTCCATGTAGCAGGGTTGGTTATTTTCTCCTAAAATGTAAAAGCAAACATGAACTGGTACACGGGGACGTTTGTGACAATATAATTAAAGCCAACGAATGAATGAATGAATGAACGATACCCCAGCAGAAAATAAACCCAACGATAATCCGAGTGATATACATGTATATCAAAAAACGAAAACGGTATCGGTACTGTTACTAAATTTTAATACAAAAACAATACAAACTAAGTGTAATGATGACAAAAATCCCAACCCCTCTATTCTCTTATCAAGAAACAAGAAACTGTTCTGAAGCAATACATTCTATGTTAACCGAAACGGTTAACATAGAATGTATTGCTTCAGAACAGTTTCTTGTATATATACATAACATACATGTATAGCATGCTATTACGTGATATATTAAAATAATTAAAAACTATTTTCTCTGGGTGATTCTTTGTGTGTGTATCCCTCCCTCCCTCTCTCTCTCTCTCTCTCTCTCTCTCTCTCTCTCTCTCTCTCTCTCTCTCTCTCTCTCTCTCTCTCTCTCTCTCTCTCTCTCTCTCTCTCTCTCTCTCTCTCCCTCTCCCTCTCCCTCTCTCTCTCCCCTCCCCTCTCCCCCCCTCTCTCTCTCTCTCTCTCTCGCTCTCTGTCTGTCTCTCTATCTGTGTGTGTGTGTGTGTCTGTCTCTCTATCTGTGTGTGTGTGTGTGTGTGTGTGTGTGCCTGTCTCTCTCTCCCTCAGTGTGTGTCTATCTCTCCCTCCCTCCCCCTCTCTCTCTCCCTCCCTCCACTCTCTCTCTCTCTCTCTCTCTCTCTCTCTCTCTCTCTCTCTCTCTCTCTCTCTCTCTCTCTCTCTCTCTCTCTCTCTCTCCCTCCCTCTCCCTCTCTCTCTCCTTACCTATTCCATCATCTGGATTCCAAGGCACAAATGGCGGAAATTCGTCGTTCTGATCAACACTTTGAGTATCACCGGACTTCCGGTTAGTGTCGTCTGCTTTGTGAACAGTCTCATTTCGCGGGTGCACGTTGAGAATATATTTGTCCGGGTTACTTTCGTTACTTTCGTTAATTCTGTATCCTACATCATTATGCAGTATCTTGTCTACTTCATTAACTCGAACAGTGTTGTCTTGGACAGCACTACTTCTTTCTTTGACTCGGTTGTTAGTAAACAATTGTTTTTCCATTGGAATTTTATTCCCGAATCTAACGTCCAGTAGCAAACTGTTTCTCCAATAGTCACCGGTTTGTGACTCAGATTTCTCAAATAAAGAGTCCGACTCGTGTGATACGGATGTCATCATGTTGTTTATGTTAACGATAATAACACACATCAAACAAAGAAACATAAGTATCAACTTGTTCCGTCGCATGGTACCTGGAAGAAACAAAAAAGATTAAGGATATTTCAGGTTGTGACAACGTTTGCTTCAAACTAATGTCTTAATGCATACGATTTTCGTACGTACGAACGTATTAGGAAGTAATACGTAGACACTGGTATTCTAAAAATATATCATATATAAATGACAAAGACTGCCCATCAGATATATATATATATATATATATATGTATGTATGTGTGTGTGTGTGTGTGTTTGTGTGTGTGTGTGTGTGTGTGTGTGTGTGTGTGTGTGTGTGTGTGTGTGTGTGTGTATATAGATAGATAGATGGGCAGTCTTTGTCATTATGAAGACTCCATTCGTAGAAAACATAGTTTAATGGAGGATAGTCTCTTGATGTACATAAGCATCAGGCTGTCGAAAGATAAAGGATTTTAATTGTTTATGAGCAAGGAAAGCTTTCAATATTTTCACCAGCGAACATTAACACCTCTGTCTGCCAAGGGGCTTGCAGTCCACTGTGTCTCGTTCTTTGACCCGTAGTATGATGTACTCGTTCTTATTATTTCCTCAGCACAAAGCATGGTGTACTCTAATTGTTTCCTAAACATAAAACATAGTGTAGGCTACTCTTTCTAATTATTTCCTTAACCCAAAACACATTGTACCCTTTCTAATTATTTCCTTAACCCAGAAACACAATGCACTCTTTCTAATTATTTCCTTAACCCAAAACACACTGTACCCTTTCTAATTATTTCCTAAACACTAAACATAGTGTAGGCGACTCTTTCGAATTATTTCCTTAACCCAAAAACACAATGCACTCTTTCTAATTATTTCCGTAACCCAAAACACAATGCACCCTTTCTAATTATTTCCTTAACCCAAAAACACAATGCATTCTTTCTAATTATTTCCTTAACCCAAAAACACAATGCACCCTTTCTAATTATTTCCTTAACCCAGAAACACACTGTACCCTTTCTAATTATTTCCTAAACACTAAACATAGTGTAGGCGACTCTTTCGAATTATTTCCTTAACCCAAAAACACAATGCACTCTTTCTAATTATTTCCGTAACCCAAAACACAATGCACCCTTTCTAATTATTTCCTTAACCCAAAAACACAATGCATTCTTTCTAATTATTTCCTTAACCCAAAAACACAATGCACCCTTTCTAATTATTTCCTTAACCCAGAAACACAATGCACTCTTTCTAATTATTTTCTTAACCCAAAACACACTGTACCCTTTCTAATTATTTCCTAAACACAAAACATAGTGTAGGCGACTCTTTCGAATTATTTCCTTAACCCAAAAACACAATGCACTCTTTCTAATTATTTCCGTAACCCAAAACACAATGCACCCTTTCTAATTATTTCCTTAACCCAAAAACACAATGCATTCTTTCTAATTATTTCCTTAACCCAAAAACACAATGCACCCTTTCTAATTATTTCCTTAACCCCAAAACACAATGCACTCTTTCTAATTATTTCCTTAACCCAAAACAGTAAAAAGTAAAGTAAAGTTTGTTTTATTTAACGACGCCACTAGAGCACATTGATTTTTAATCTTATCATCGGCTATTGGACGTCAAACATATGGTCATTCTGACACTGTTTTTAGAGGAAACCCGCTGTCGCCACATAGGCTACTCTTCTTTACGACAGGCAGCAAGGGATCTTTTATTTGCGCTTCCCACAGGCAGGATAGCACAAACCATGGCCTTTGTTGAACCAGTTATGGATCACTGGTCGGTGCAAGTGGTTTACACCTACCCATTGAGCCTTGCGGAGCACTCACTCAGGGTTTGGAGTCGGTATCTGGATTAAAAATCCCATGCCTCGACTGGGATCCGAACCCAGTACCTACCAGCCTGTAGACCGATGGCCTGCCACAACGCCACCGAGGCCGGTCCCAAAACACAGTGCACTCTTTCTAATTATTTCCTTATCCCAAATACAGTGTACTCTTTTTAATTCTTTCCTTGATCCAAAACACAGTGTACTCTTTCTAATTCTTTTTAACCCAAATATAATGTAATCTTTCTCCTTATTTCCTTAACCCAAATATAGTGTACTCTTTCTAATTATTCCCTTAACTAAACCGAAGTGTACTCTTTTTAATTCTTTTTAACCCAAATATAGTGCACTCTTTCTAATTATTTCCTTAACACAGAACATATTGTGTTATTTCTAATTATCTCCTTAACCCAAAACATAGTATACTCTTTCTAATTAGTTCCTTAACCAAAACATAGTGAACTATATCTGTTTTCTTAACCAAAACAGAGAGTACTCTTTCTAATTAGTTCCTTAACCAAAACATAGTGAACTATATCTGTTTTCTTAACCAAAACAGAGAGTACTCTTTCTAATTAGTTCCTTAACCAAAACATAGTGAACTATATCTGTTTTCTTAACCAAAACAGAGCGTACTCTTTCTAATTAGTTCCTTAACTAAAACATAGTGTACATTTCTCTTTCCATAATAACCAAAAGCATAGTGTACTGTTTCTCATATGTACTCTTAATAAATGCTACCAGTACCCAAAGCGTGGTAACAGTATGTGTTCTCTGTAACACCAAGCATATTATATTTTTTGTAGTGTGGGCTATTTCTTGTTCCAACACCATGACTGGTATATCAAAGACCATGGTATGTGCTATCTGTCTGTGGGATGGTGCATATAAAAGATCCCTTGCTACTATTGAAACAAAATTAGCAGATGTTTGACATCCACTAGCCGATGATTAACAAATCAATGTACTCTAGTGGTGTCGTTAAACAAAACAAACTTAAAACAAACTCTCTTTTTTTGTAGTGTACTCCTTGTAATATCTACCTGCACCTAAAGCGTAGGGACATTGTATGTGTGTTCTTTTTTAACACAAAGCACAGTGTATTGTTTATAACTCCTATATATTGGATATATCCACCGGGGCATTTCGGAGGATGTGCCCAAGACAGTCGTGCTTGAATCTTCAGTGGATGTAAGTACGAGTCAAATGGTTGATTTATTGAACTTATATCCGCACCTAAAGCGTAGTGGCATTGTATGTGTACTCTGTATAACTCCTACCTGTATCCAAAGCTTAAAGGGACATTCCTGAGGTTGCTGCATTCTAAGATGTTTCCGACTAATAAAATATTTCTATGATTAAACTTGCATATTAAATATATTTTCTTGTTTAGAATATCAGTGTCTGTATATTCAATGTGCTTCTGGTCGTCTTAATATTTGTAAGAAGCCCAAACTGGATTTTATCTTCAAGTAATTTCGTATGTACGAAAAAAAATAGTTTAGAAAATAAAATGAAATTTAACCTAGTACAAATATTAAAACGATCAGAAACACGTTTAATATACAGCCACTAATATTTTATGTAGAAAATATATTTGATATGTAATTACAATCGTTAAAAAGTCTCTTAAAAATTGCAGCAAACTCAGGAATGTCCCTTTAATGACATTATGTGTGTACTCTGTGTAACACAAAGTATAGAGTACTCTTTATAACTCATACCTGCACCTAAAGTGAGAGACATTTTGTTTACTTTTATAACAAAGAATAGTGTAATTCATTGTAACTTCTATAAAGCGTAGTGGCATTGTGTGTGTCCGTGTACATTTATAACAACTACGTTCAAATCAATATACACACGTGAATCCAGAATATAATAATTCCTTACAATTTGTTTCCAGAAATATATCCTTACCGTTGGTTTTCGTGAATACTAAGTTTTCGGTAAATCCCGTTAATCGTTCGGTGAACTCCGACAGCCGTACAATTCCATATGTTTGGGTGTTGTCTAACAATTAAAAATATTTGTTTTCTCCTGTTTAACTAGTAAATATAAAACACAAGACTTTAGCATTAATATAGAACACGTGAGGTAAATACTGTTCTACTGCATACATTGATCACTAGATCATGGAGATATATATATTGATGTATACCTATCAACAACATTTCCGCAGAGTTAAATATCTCGCCTATCGTAAACTTAATCGGTGACGCTGATAGTTGCATCCATAGATATTCATCTTAATGCATGTTTTAAAAAATATATAAAATGATTTAATAATAATAAACTTTAAAAAATTAAATTAAAAACAAATCCATATATTTTTAATTTAATTATCTTTTTTTTCAAATGCATTGTTACTTTGTTTCAAATGCATTGTTATGATCATACACAGGTGCAATCATAAACCAACTTTCATTGACGTAGGAGTTACAATTTGTGATAAATTGAGATAAATTGTTTTAATTGGAGGGACAGCCCCGCCCCACCCCACCCCCGGTTCCTATAGACCTGTATGGATATGACAGCACAGTATGTGCCCAATGCTTGTATATAGTCCATACAAAAGTGTTTTTTAAAATGCTTTTTTTTTATGCCAGTATACCAATATAAACATACTCACGTACAAATACTTACATACCCATTTGAAAATGCACACATAAAGCTATAAAACTCCCACCATCAGGGTTCATATTAATAAAATATTGACTTTCTTTCGCGTGCAAGTATACCTGTTCACAAACTTTGTAAAGAAGAAACAGCTGTTATAGAATCAATATTGACAAGCAAGCTGATGCTTTTGTAAGCTAACTTAGATACTAGCCCGAGTACTATGACTGTAAGAGAGCTAGACGGACATTTGGACAAATAACTATCCAAATGTCCGTCTAGCTCTCTTACAGTCAGAGTACTCGGGCTAACTTAGATACGTGCATGTCCGTCCACTGACCCCTTTCCTGGTGTTGGATTCAGTGGGTGTCCCTACCCCGTCACCTCGTAGTTCGCGGTTCACAATACGGTTGATTCGGTGTATAGCAACTCTCCCTGGGCACGTGTACAGGAATGTAATAAATGAATAAATGAATGTTTAACGACACCCTAGCACGAAAGATGCATCGGCTATTGGGTGTGAATGAATGAATGAATGAATGTTTAACGACACCCTAGCACGAAAGATGCATCGGCTATTGGGTGTGAAACTATGGTACTATAGGAATGTATGCATGGTGGGTCGGGGGGGGGGGGGGGGGGGGGGGAGAGCTAGACTAGCAATCGAAGTATCTTTTTCGGTTGTTTTTTGTTTTTGTTTTTGTGTTGTTGGGGTTTTTTTTGTTGTTGGGGGGAGGGGGGTTAGGGGGCGGGGAGTCAAGTCATGCTCCTCTGGAAACAATAAAACACAATTTAATGGCTTTGAGCAGGAATATTGACTCCAAAAACAAAAGGGACTGTCCTGGGTTTGTTGCGGACTAACGGAATGAATAAATGAATGAATGTTTAACGACACCCCAGTACACACAAACACAATATCGGCTATTGGGTGTCACACAGTGAAAAACATATATACTACTCAAAAGAATTTAAGGGTCAAAAATTTATAACCAAATAAGTTTCAGAGTATTAGATTGATGATGTAAACTACACCAAAATTTTAATTTATTGTTCCATATTTACAAAAAAACACAAATAAACGTCACTGTATACAAGAAAGTCACATGACATGCTGTCAAAGTTGAAGGTTGTCAAACATGGATTTTACACATTAGAACATTCGTTTAATAGTGTGTGAATCCACCCCTGGCGCGAATACACTCGACACATCGTTGCCTCATGCTGTTGATCAGACGTCTGAAGAACTCTTGGGGAATGGCCTGCCACTCTGCCATAAGAAGTTGACCCAGATCATGAAGGTTGGCCGGAGGGGCATGGTTATCCTGAACTCTCCTGCCTAATTCGTCCCAGGCGTGCTATATTGGGGCCAAGTCAGGCGAATATGCTGGTCAATCCATCCTGGCGATACCTTGTTGTCTGAGAAAGTCCGTTACCACCCTGGCGCGGTGGGGTCTGGCATTGTCATCCTGCAGAACTGCCCCGCCGCCAATCTGCTGAAGGCCTGGGAGAACCAACGGCCGGATAATCTCATTCAGATAGCGGATTCCATTCAGATTGCCATCTACCACATAGAGGGGGGTCCTGTGGTGGATAGATATGCCGCCCCACACCATGACGTTGCCACCACCGAACCGGTGACGTTGTCTAACGTTAACGTCAGCGAAGCGCTCCCCAGGACGTCTGTAGACACGAACCCGACCCCACTGAACACGTTGCCACCGCAGATGAAGCGTGCACCAGTGACGTCTGGCCGTTCTGTGACGTGGTAGGAGTGGTGGTCGAACAGCCTGGCGACGGCAGCGTAGATTATTGGCTCTCAGATGATTGCGTATGGTTTGATCAGACACTCGAGTTCCAGTCGCAGATTGTCACGTAATCGGCGTGCAATCGGCGTGCAGTGGTTGTGCGTTGACGTAGAGCCATATTGGTGATGTAGCGGTCCTCTCTATTTGTAGTGCTTCGGGGTTATCCCGAACGTGGACGATTTCGAACAGAATTCGTTGCTTGGTACCGTTGCCACAGTCGACCAACGACACTCTGACTGACACCAAGTCTCAGAGCAACATTTCTTTGCGTATGCCATCCTGAAGCCAAGCAATAGCCCTTCCTCGATCTTCGATAGTCAGTTGAAGTCGTACCATTGTCGAATTTGGAGTGTGCACCGTACACGAACGTAAGCTCCAATTATACGGAAATTCAGCATTGGGAACATGGAATACACGTGCAAAGCGTGCAAATGAAGCGCTTTCTGAAAAAGCAAGTTATGGGCACTTAGCAGACCTTTCGCTTTCGCCCTAATTTACGTGCAAATGTAAGCATGTTTTCGCCATTAGAACTAGTCGACAGTGTCAATGACAGTGGATTTTAATTCATTTATGGGTTGCTTAGACCCACTTTCGTCAAAATGGAACAATACCATGCGTGACATTATGGTCTAGCTAATATAATTGACATTCAGAAAATAATGTCGAAAATATCGTCTGACCCTTAAATTCTTTTGAGTAGTATATAAATGAATGCAAAATAAATAACATAAAATAACAGCGTAAAGAGCTGTGCAAACGTATAAGTATATTAAAATTTCGAGTAAAAACAGTATCTCGTAGAAATTTCAAGACAAGTTGAGGATGGAAGCGAAATGAACCTATCCCATTTCTTTCCTCGTCGATTCTAGACGATTACACTCCACCAAAATAAGGTGAACCGACAGTGTACATTGACAGTTCTCACACTAAGTAACAGAGACGTTAAAATAACTAAAATTACATAAACATTTCCTTCATAAAATATCAGTGGCTGTATATTAAATATTTTTGACTGTCTTAGTATTTGTACAAGGGGGGAAAATCATTTTTCCCGTTGCACTATTTTTTTCCCGTACGTACGCAATTATTGGGAGACCAAATCCACGGTGTCACTAACAAATATTACGAGACCAAGGAACACATGTACAGACACTAATATTCTAAAGAAGAAATTATATTTAGTATGTAATTATAATCATTAAAATATTGTATTAACATTCGGAAACATCTCACAATGGCAGCAAACTAAGGATAGTCTCTCTAAGGGCAAATGGGGAGGCGGGGCTTGGGGTGCATCGTAGCCCAATGGTAAAGCGCTCGCTTGATGTGCGGCCGGTCTCGGATCGATCCCCGTTAGTGGGCCCATTGGGCTATTTCTCGTTCCAGCCAGTGCACCATGACCGATATATCAAAGTCCGTGGCATGTGCTATCCTGTCTGTGGGATGGTGCATATAAAAGATCCCTTGTTACTTGTGAAAACTTGTAGCGGGTTTCCTCTCTAAGACTATGTCAAAATTAACAAACGTTTGACATCCAATAACCGATGATTAATAAATCAATGTGCTCTAGTGGTGTCGTTAAACAAAAAACAAACTTTAATGGCAAAATGAGGGTGGTCTTGAGATAGACAAATAAGGCAACACAAATGTGAAATGCTTATGCTTTATTCCATTCATACACAAAGGTATACACTAGACAAAGGACAGTGTACATTTCAGCGCAGTAGAAAAACGTGTAATTCATGACACGACAATACTGAATGAAATATATTAAATACAGGTAATACTGTACAATTGATGACAACAGTCATGCAACATCACAAACAAGAACTATTCTGTGACAATACTTCTCATATTCGCAACCTCCCCAACCCTTTATGTAACCTCTTTCATTCGCAACCTCCCCAACCCCATCCCTTTATGTAACCTCTTTCCAACTGCATTCCTTTCTGTAAAAAGTCAAAAAGGAAATGCTGAGATTAGTCACGGCACTATATTTATTTCATAGTGATTTATAGTTGGTGATTCCACCCCACTGATCCATAAAACAAACAACAAAAACAAATAAAACAAAAACAAAAACAAACAAAATTAAATATATAAACACATGCAACATTGCAAACGCTATCGTTTTTCTTTTAAATATTTTACCAAAAGATGTTATGACAAGCTATGATAAATTAATTAGCTTCAAAATTTGCACACATTCCACTGAGTTCTGTCTTGTTAAGGTTTAGATTTGTGAAACCTGTTTTGGGAGCGACATTCACACAATGTAGGAAGGATGTATATACTGGAAAGTGGCATTCCTCCTACAGACAATGTAGAAAGGATGTATATACTGGAAAATGGCATTCCTCCCACAATGTAGGAAGGATGTATATATCCTGGAAAGTGGCAGTTCTACAAAGTACGAAGGATGTATATCCCAGAAAGTGGCAGGCTTTCTACAATGTAGGATTGGCATATATCCTGGAACATGGCAGTTCTACAAAATAGAAAGGATGCATATCCTGGAAAGTGGAAGTCTTCCTACAGACACAGTAGGAAGGGTGCATATCCTGGACAGTGACTGTCCTACGAAGTACGATGTATATCCTGGAAAGTGGCAGTCCTCTTATACTTCCCTGCTACGGCAAAAGGCAGTATATATGTGGTGAAATAATTATTTTGAGAAAATCAATTTTTATGACTTTTACATATCTAATAAAGGCTTTATTAAACAGCTGAATGGTTGTTTCTCAAGGTTAGTGTTCCAAACATATTTGTCTCTGGTATATGGCTATATTACATGTAGTTTTATGCTTACTTTTAAAATATGACAATTGATACATCAACTCATTTTTGCCATAGTGGGGAAGTATACAATAAGCACATTGCAGAGATTCATGGGTACACAAACATCCTCTGACTCTGTCTTGTACAGAGATATGTTTTGAAACAATTCTAACACAACAGCCACAGAACATGACCAAGATTTATACTTCATACAGGACTATTAGCTTCTTAACAGACCACACAAACTTTGTCTTGTTTTAACTTTCAGGCAGTATGGTTTCTGGATCAGCTGTACTGTAAAAATTCATTTTTCCAAATGAAAAGAAAAATAAACAGAATCAGCAGGAACACAAAAACAAAATAATAACTCATTACATATCAGGGATATAGTGTGAATGCTGAAACACCTATAATATGATAGGGTCCAATTCTTATTGCACAGACAAATATAATTTTATACGCTTACAAACGCTTTTAGTTTAAACAACATTTATTCCCACAAATCAAATACAGTGGTTTGGTATTGACCGACACTGATGTGAGTAGTATAAACTTAGCCATATATCTTATTTAAAAACATATACAGTGAAACCCCTATTAACTGGTCACCCTTGCAACCAAGACAAATGTCCGGTTATAAGAGGGATCCAGTTTAGAGAGGTTAAGTTCTGTACTGGTTTTTAAAAAGGGACTCTCTGTAAAACGTCTGTTTTTGCAAGAATTCCGGTTTACAGAGGGTCCGGTTTTGAGAGGTTTTACTATACATGTAAAATCAATGAAGTGCCCTGTGGTGTGATCCAGTGGTAGGTTTTGCCAGTCACACATCTGGGACACTCTGGAGTTGGACTCATCAGTAGCCAATCTACCGGAACTATGACAAGCGCTGGACCGAAAATGGCAAAACCTACCCCAGATGTCTCACTGAAGGGTTGGAGAAGAGGGCTGAGACATAAGCTGTGTTCACATTTAGACTTTAAACTAGTTTAACTAAACTGGTATAACCCAAACAGTTTAAAATGTAAGTGTGAATGTGATTGTTTTACATTACTGGTATAGCTAAAACACTTTAGTATCTGGCTTAGTTAAACTTGTATAACCAACACACTTCAAAATGCAAGTGTGAACGCAAACTGTTTTAGTTACATGTAAACTAGTATAAGGTAGAAGTGACAGTGATGTCACAGTTAGAATAAGCAGTAAGTTGTGCTTAACCTTTTCTCTATAAAAAGTAAGAATAAATATTTTTATATAAAAACAATGTGGGTTTTAAAATGTGTAGCCAGATGGAATTTAACGAAAAAAAAGGTAACTAAAGATGCTAATTTGGTGGAAGCTATGAAATACTATAGAAAATGAATTTGTGTACATTGTACAAATTTGATGACTTCACAGCTTAGACCCACAAATAAATACTACAATAGACAAACATGGATTTTTGTTCTACTTTGTCAGGGAAGAGTTTCGATTAAATGAGGCCATTTGTTCAGCAAAATGGAAGATATCACATAACATGTGAACTTGTCAAGTTCAGTAAGTTTGTCAATATATGAAAATACTACAAAATGTGGCTATAAATGTGAACTACACAAGACCATACAGTTACTCTTGTCAAGACTGGTACAAAATGTCAATATAAAAATCTTATATATAAAATTTTAGCAAAGCAGTAAATTTAAATATTAAAAAATAAAGTTTTTCTGGTAAAATCCAACATGCAGTGAAATTAGCATGACAATAAACACAAGTTTATGGGTTGTTTTTTAAACGTCCCATAAGCCATTGCAGCATTGACCTTTATAACATGGCCACCTGCATTGGGAGGACATTTCCCATTACTTTAAATCAATTTAATACAGTGACCTTTATAAAGCAACCACCTGTTCATAAAGGCCACTTTGTTATTCCCCTAAATAATTTACTATGACTAACCTGTTTTAGATAATATGCCAATTTTTACTTAGGCCTAAGACAAAACAATTGTGTTTCCAGGCACCCAATCCTATATGTACTTAAAACAAGGGCAGACCCTAACATGTAAGTAATACAAACAGCTAACCTATCCTACCTATATTTTTGGCATTTTCCTGAAACACACAATTGTTTTAGACCTTTTTAAAAATAAATTAATAATTTATTATAATACAACTTGACCTGAATTAACTAAGCAACAGACCTTCATATTTGAAACAACTGCACCCCTGCATGCCTGTTAATTCAGTCCGAGTGATGTGAAATACTACACCACTGGTTTGAATAAACTGTTATTTTCCCTCTAACACTGATTACTTTAAGAAATGCAATCGTCCTCTCCTATCGTTTGAACAAACTGTTATTTTCCCTCTAACACTGATTACTTTGAGAAATGCAATTGTCCTCTCCTATCGTTTGAACAAACTGTTATTTTCCCTCTAACACTGATTACTTTAAGAAATGCAATTGTCCTCTCCTATCGTTTGAACAAACTGTTATTTTCCCTTTAACACTGATTACTTTGAGAAATGCAATCGTCCTCTCCTATTGTTTGAGGAGTCCAAGTTTTGACTCATTGGGTTTTTCAAAAACAAAAGTCTGATGCTGCCCCTGTATTAAAACACTACTTTTTCATACAACTTGATACAGTTATACACTTTTTATTAAAATATTCATATGCATGAACACAAAGAAGCCTCTGAAAATGGAAAATTCGCATAACCCATTTACATGTTTTACAAAACAATAATTGAAGTAACCCATTTATTTTGCATTAATAAAACCCATTACGACCATGTAAACCATGTCCTAAATTTAATGCATAGTCAAAGAAAAAATAAGTTATGTAAAAGTAGGAGTAATGAGCCAATGTAACAACTGTTCATGCAATTTTATGAAGCCTGACAAACTTATATACATTGTATTACAATCTATTAACACACAGGCATTGACATAAGTAGTGACTGTTCATGTATTATAATGTATTAAACATTAAGTACTGATAATGTATTGAAATAATCACTGTATTACAATAACATTGTTAAATTAAAATGTATTAACATTATTTTACACTGCAGTGTGTTAACACTACAATATTAAACTGCACAGTTAACATTGTTATATTACAATTTGTATTAACATAATGCTACATTGCATTGTATTAAATGTATTAACTGTGTTACATTGTCATGTTAACATTGTTATCTACATTACACTAGTACAATGTATAATGTTACATCACAGTGTATTATAGAGCACATAGTTCATTGGTTGTTCTTGCTCACATGCATGTCGGTTAAGCAATTTTAAATTAATGCAAACCACCAATCAGCAATGTTAGGGTTTAAACTAGATTGCCAAAATTACCTAAAATTTTGAAATAATGTTGCCTGTATTATGTTACATAATATTATGGGGAAAAACACTGAATTATTGTGGTCTATTATATAAAAGTATGCAATGTTAGATAACACTACAACAAGGTTATGGTAAACTGAGGTGTCCATTATATGTAGGTTCCAATGTTTAACAAATAAAAAGCAAAGATATCAAGGCAAAAAATTTCTCAAAATATAGCTACAGGCAGGAAGTGTGACTATTTAATACTGTGCTCCCGTATAAAAAAAGCTTTCGTGCATACCACCATACTCTACGTACATGTTTTGATGCTCAGTTACTTCTAATAAACCAGGCTGATTCAGGCATCGAAATAAACAAGAGTGCCTGATAACCCATATACAGGTTACCTTAAAATATGGGCCTGGTAACCTGTAGGTTTATGACACATTTATGAAGTTTACAATTTTCATTATTATTCTTTTATAAACACGCTGATACTTGTTTGTTATTCTTTCAAATCACTGTTCAAATTGTACTGATTCCTGTACCAGTATCAACACACAAGTTCATATTTAAACAGCACAAAAATGTTATGGCTGGAGTTTTTGTTCAAACTGAAACACCGTTTTTGACTTTTACCGGCCACCTGAATGATTGTCTAAACTTACTTTGATGTCTGCTGATTCTAGCCCCATGGCCAAAACACTGGGATCTACTAGTTTACCATCTTACACCAGGGGCCACTTGTTCAATCATAAGTTAGCTTCACCAATGACCAACAGAAATGTTCTAAACCAGGGACTGAACCAATACAAATAGTAACTAAAAACATAATGTTAAAACTTGATTTAGAAGAACCATAATCAAATCTAAAGTTTATTTTGTATTTTTTCAAAAATAATTAAAAGTATCAGATGAATTAACCAAGGGTTAATATAACTATGCTTTGAACAAATGGGCCAAGTGGTTAGATGATTAAATCTAGGAGATAATATCTGAACCCCACTGATTTTTTTCTCCTTAATATATCACTGGCATAATGTTACAAATTTAGTTTTATTGGTGATGCAAAAATAAAACCCACCTCACACCCCAAAAAAACAACCCCACCACTAAAAAAAAATCAGTGAGCATTCACACAGGTGAAAAATACAGATTTGCATAAACACAGAGAACATACGACATATACATGATTTGTTAGCCAGCATCTATATACACCTAACACAGATTCGTAAACAAGCAATGGATTTTTACAAGCACATAAGTTTTATCATTTAGTACAGCCTTCATTGCCATACATTAAATATATATTTTACATGGAATATTAATTTTTACCATTGACATAAGAGGCAGCGAGAAAACCACACAGAACATGATGACGCAAAACTCATCTAATTGAAAAAAGTATTTTACAGGTTCTAGTATTTCTCCACCCTACCCCCGACACACTTTCTACATCTCTACACATCAGATGAGCTTCTAATCATTTCTCATATCAGATAATTATTAACATTTCTGAACAGTAAATTCTGTATTGTTTATTCATTTAAACTGTTTGTGGTAGTAAAAGGTGATAAAAAAAATAATGATAAAAAAATGCTACAGAATTAGTTGACTCATCTGATATGTCCATTTAGCAGACATATAAATGGAGAATGACATTTTTAATTTATCATTTGGTATAGCCTACTCTTGAACCCCTGAGATTCACCAGGTCAATGGAAGACTATTTCATCATGATTACATATAGCATCTCGATGTTTAAGTGAGATTTGAAAACCCTACATTTAAACACAAAATTTTATTTGCTAATATAAAATGTCAGTGTTTTAATAATGAAAATGAACTAAACAAAAGGGGCCCTATCATCTCAAGGGGTGGGAAGTAACAACCCCCCCCCCAAGTCACCCCACTTACATGTAGATCCACCCCTGTGATTCAGTAATGATAAAAGTGTTTCCCTGACAAATGAAACCTCAGCAGTGAAGCACATCCAATGAAGACGAGTCTGTATCCAAGATCCAATCAGAATTGATTCCAAGATACAAAGAACCAATCAAAATTATCAACACATTAATATGTTTTTAAATAAGCCAATCAGCTTGCGTCTTGTAAGACCTCGCCCTCCTCTGGTTCAAATTCATTGAAAAATGTCTTTGGAACATTGGGCCTCTTCATGAGAAGTTCCCGTTTCCATGGCGGCATGCTCTCCAGCTCGGCAGGATCCATGTTCAGGGCTGCTGGCACGATATTTCCACTCTGTTTCGGAACACCCATCGCTGCGTGGTCAGGTTTCGGCACATCCGCAGGTTTACTATCAGCTGGTGCAGACTGGGCATTATCCTAAAAAACACCAGATTCATTGTATATTCATTGTGAAATGGTGATTTAGTGACCATGTAAAAAGTAAAATTAAAAACAAAAAGAGTACAGTAAAGTTTGTTTCGTTTACTGACACCAGAGCATATTGATTTATTAATCATCAACTACTGGATGTCAACCATTTGGTAATTTTGTCATATAGTCTTAGAGAGGACACCTGCTACATGTTTTCAAATTGTGGATATGCACCATCCCACAGACAGGATGGCTTTTGATATGCCAGTCATGGTACACTGGCTAGAACGAGAAATAGCCCAATGGGTCCACCATCGGGGATCGATCCCAAACCGACCGCACATCAAGCGAGCACTTTACCACTGGGCTACGTCCCAGATGCAGCATGACATTAGCAGACAATATAATTTAAAATGCTGTCACGAGTCAATGAGGAATATGTTGAGGCACTCATTTATTGAAAATGTTAACATCAAGTAAATATTAAATATATTATATCTAAATCTAAACCTGTTTTTGTTAGCTGTCGTCTGTTTATTTTAATCTGATGATGAGATGATAACTTGAATAGATTTTAATTGCTCGAACTACAATTATAAATCTCTTCACATGCACTCTGAATCTTTTTAGAAATGGAGAAAACTCATCTTCATTATTTTATATTTAAGATTTCAGTGGACATAAATATCTTTGAGCCAAAAAATGTGGACATTGTAGTCATGCACTGGCTATAAAAAAAAGATACAAAAACTACATTTTGTCAATTTACCACATCCATGCCCTTCTTGTCAGACATGGTTGCATGTATTAATTAACCGTTTATATAAAAATAATAAGAGCACCACTAGAGAACATTGATTAATTAATCATCAGCTATTGGATGTCAAACATTTGGTAATTTTAACATATAGTCATCAGAGGAAACCTGCTACATTTTTCCATTAGAAGCAAGGGATCTTTTATATGAACTTTCCAACAGACAGAAAAGCACATACATGTGTTTGTACCACGGCCTTTGACCAATTGAAGTGCACTAGGTGGAACAAGAAAAAACCTAATCAGTTGAGTGGATCCACAGAGGTGGTTTGATCTAGCAACGCAAGCACCTCAGGTGAACACTCAACCGACTGAACTAAATCCCACCCCTAAATAAATATAAATTTACTTTGAGAGCAAATGATAATAATAAATGATTTTTACATACTTCTTGCTGTTTTTGTTTGAGTATTTTCCTCTTCCACTCTGGCACATCACGCCATTTGGCAGCTTCTTCTCGATCTTTCAACACCTTTTTCTGTAACAACATAACAACTTGATATAAATAAACATAACTTAATACAAATCAACATAATGACTTAATATTATCAATGTAATGACTTGATATAAATGAACATAATGACTCAGGATGGATGGATGGATGGATGGATGGACAGACAGATGGATGTATGGATGGGTGGATGGATGGATGGATGGATGGACAGATAGATAGATGGATGGACAGATGGATGGATGGATGGATGGACAGATGGATGGTGCGTATATGGATGGATGAATGGGTGGTGCATGGATGAATGGGTGGTGCATAGATGAATGGATGGATGTTGGATGGATGGATGGATGGATAGAAAGATGGATGGTACATATACAGATGGATGAATGGATGGTGCATAGATGGATGGATGGATGGATGGACAGATGGATGGTGCGTATATGGATGGATGAATGGGTGGTGCATGGATGAATGGGTGGTGCATAGATGAATGGATGGATGTTGGATGGATGGATGGATGGATAGAAAGATGGATGGTACATATACAGATGGATGAATGGATGGTGCATAGATGGATGGATGGATGGATGGATGGACAGATGGATGGATGGACAGATGGATGGATGCGCAGATGGATGGTGCATATATGGATGAATGGGTGGTGCATAGATGGATGGATGGATAGATGTGCATATATGGATGGATGGATGGACGGACGGATGGATGGATGGATAGAATGGGAAACTAAATAGGGAGATGAACAGATGGGTGGATGGTTGCTGGACAGATGGATGGAAGGCAGGTGGATGGATGGACAGTTGTAACATTTGAAACTTAACTAAATACCTACAGACTGTTAATAATAGTTTTAAAAAACATTTAGTTTACATTGTGACAAAAGGTGAATCACTATGTTGCATCTCTGCTTGGTTATAACTATAAATAAAAATGTGCGGAGTGCATTTCTTTCTTTAGACATGGTTATCTCCCTTGATAAGTGAATGCTATTTGACATCCAAAACCTACAGAATAAAAACCTACAGAATAACCTTCACCCAAAAATATAGTAATTCCATCACGAATGATGATTGCTCCCATTATGCACATCTCAGTTCTCAGTATTATTGTTAGTTATTAAATAACAGCTGCATAAAATGTATAACTTAAAGGCACATTCCTGAGTTTGCTGCAATTTTTAAGATGTTATCGACTAACAAAGACTTTTTAACAATTGTAGTTACATATCAAATATATTTTTCTGCTTAAAATATTAGTGGCTGTATATTAAACATGTTTCTGATCGTTCTAATATTTATACTAGGTTAAATTTCATTTTATTTCCTAAAAAAGATTTTTTCTTATGTACGACATTATTTGAACACAAAATCCAGTTTGGGCTTCTTACAAATATTAAGATGACCAGAAACACATTGAATATACAGACACTGATATTCTAAACAAGAAAATATATTTAATATGTAAGTTTAATCGTAGAAATATTTTATTAGTCGGAAACATCTTACAATGCAGCAAACTCAGGAATGTCCCTTTAAGAACTGTGTTTGTCCATTAAAAAAAAAAAAGTTTTCTGTTTCATTAAATAATGGCTATATTGCTAGTTGGCTACACATTTTGGGGGGTCAATATTTCAAACTATATTTATTTTATAACTTGTCTTACAACATGACATATAACATGACTATATGACTTTCAATTTATAACATGACAAGGCTTATAACTAAATACTTAAAATTTACTGAAAGCAGGCAGAAAATGCCACTCAAAATGCTTTCTGATTATTAATTAGTTTAATTTCTGAGAGTATTCCAGATATAGCCAGAATTGCTGATTTTCAAAAGAGACAATAAAAGCATAACCTTCAGTCTGCATTTATCTCAAGCCTACTACAGTAAAACCCCTCTAAACAGGACACCCTCAGACCCAGGAAAATGTCTGGTTTTAAGAGGTATCTGGTTTAGAGAGGTTAAGTTATGTAACGATTATTAAAAAGGGACTGAAAAATATCCGGTTTTGATCAAATTCCGGTTTACAGAGGGTCCGGTTTTGAGAGGTTTCAGTGTACATTGTTGTTACAATGGTTGCATTATGAGTCTCACAAGAAGTCTATTTTCGAGACTAATTTCTCGATCTGCTTCTCAGATTCTAGAATTTGCTTCCAGATTAAAATAAGAGAAGCAGAGATTGCTTCCCATTCCACGAAATGAATTCCAAGCCTTATAACATGCCTAAAAACATGACCTGCATGTATGACATGACCCAACATACAATGTAACTCAGTTTATTACATACCCATTCAATCTTACTATAGTGATAAAGACATTTTGAAACCATGTGATAAATTATTTTGTATCACACATATGTGTGATATGGACTGGTACTTTTAAATAGGGAATTCCCTTTTTAGTTTCACTGCAGTTAGCGCCTTTTAGTTACTGATGTCATATATGATTTACAAATTATGTCATGTCGTATTTGAAACATTACACAAGACTGCCGCAGAGTATGATTCTTAACATTAAGTAAATCCATGAAAGGAGTATTAATCATAGATTTATGATAGAGCTGTTATGACGTTAAATTAAAAATTAAAAACCATTTTTGTAAAACATAAAAGAAGGTATGTAATAAATACAGAACTTCACATATGTTGTTTTCACTTCCTATTTATTGCACTTGTTTATTTTGAACAAGAACATACCACTCGACTGCTACACGGTCTTGTGGTATATATTCTTGCACAAAATAAACGAGTGCAATAAATACATGTAGGAGGCGAAAACAACGTATGTGAAGTTCTGTACATGTACAACATAGAAATCTGCAGAATTTTTCACCAGTCCACCAGACAAGTACATCTAGAAATCTACTTGTCCACCAATATTTTCAATTGTCCAAATGAATGTTTTGTTTTATTTACGTACAAGGACTGTATTTTAACTGCTCAAAATTAAACTGCATTGAAATGTTTTATGTGTCCACTGGACAACCATTGAGATACATTTTGCTTGTCCGAGCAGATCTGCACTTGTCAGGACAAATGCACAAGTGCTTATTTCGAACGCTGCTTATAACATGACTCATGCTGACATTAGCTTACCACATATTCTTCAATTTTCTCTCGGTTTTTCTTCGCAATCATTTCCCGTTTCCAGTTGGGTGTAGATGACGTGATTGGTACAACACCAGGCACATTACTGATATCTGTAAAATAAAACATAATTTAAATTTCATGTTTCTACTTCAGTGTAGCTGTTGTGGTTGGGTGATGTCGGTAAACAAAACAAAGTTTACCTGTTGTGACTGGTACAACATCCAGCACATTACTATTATCTGTAAAATGTAGCAGGTTTCCTCTCTAAAACTACATGTCACAATTACCAAATGTTTGACATTTAAAAGCCAATGATTTATAAATAAATGTGCTCTAGTGGTGTTGCTAAACAAAACAACTTTAACTCTAAAATAAAACTGTGAATTGTCCGATTCCATAATTTTATTAGTTTCACGCTCACATGGGAAATAAAAACAGTTTGCAAACTCATTCCATTATTGTCAAGATGGGACGTAGCTCAGTTGTAAAGTGCTTGCTTGATGCACAGTTAGTCTAGGATCGTTCCACATCGATGGACCAATTGGGTCATTTCTTGTTCCAGCCAGTGCTCCCCAACAAAGGTTGTGGTATGTATTATCCTGTCTGTGGGATGCTCCATATAAAAGATCCCTTGCAGCTACTCATGATTGGTCAAAAAGATCGGCCTCAGTAGTGTCGTCGTTAAGCCATTGGACATAAGGCTGGTAGATATAGGGTTCGCAGCTAGGTATCGGTTCCCACACATAGCGAGTTTTAACGAATCAATGGGTAGGTGTAAGACCACTAAACACTCCTCTCTCTCATTAACCATTAAACACAAACAACTAACCCACTGTCCTGGACAGACAGTCCAGATAGCTGTGGTGTGTGCCCAGGACAGTGGGCTTGAACCTTAATTGGATATAAGGATGAAAGTAAGTTGAAAAGAAAGAACAAAAGATCAGAAAGAGTCGTACATTGTGTGTCGGCAGCAGTTTTGTGTCTTATTATGTGTGTGGTCCTTAACCATATGACTGATGCTATATAACTGTAATTAAAAATATGTGTAGTGTGTTGTTAAATAAAACAATCCTTTCTTCCTTCCATTATTGTCATACACCACACATTTGCATGTTATAATCTTATTATCTGTGTGGTCCTTAACCATATGACTGACACTATAAAACCATAATTAAAAATGTCTTTAGTATGTCGTTAAATAAAACAATCCTTCCTTTCTTCCTTCCATTATTGTCATACACCACACATTAGCATGTTATAATCTTATTATTCATTTTGTTCAAACAAGTTGGCACTGTATAATACAGTATCAAACTTCACATGCTTCGTACAACAGATGTACAGTGTAATTACACCTTTATAGGAATATCTGTTTAATCAAACTGACAGAGAATAACAGGTTATCCACATAAGTTATCAGCTTTATCCTGTGATGGCAAGACTGGAGAACTCCATGTGGCCAGTCTAGCAGAATTCACCATTTGTCACTTACAGGATAAATCTATGTCATCAACCGGTTTTTATTTTTATCTTGCAATCCATAAATTAAAACAAGTCATATTTAATTCTAATTTTTCATACACAAATGTTATATGATCAATCTATGCAAGTAAGATGTTAAATTTCTCACATCAATAACTAGTTTTTAACAGTATCCTATATTGAAACAGTAGCAGCCTACTTTTAACAAACTGGGGAGGGATGTAGTCTAGTGGTAAAGCACTTGCTTGATGCGCAGTCAGTTTGGGATCGATCCCCATCAGTGGGCCAATTGGGTTATTTCTCGTTCCAGCTAGTGCACTATGACTGGTATATCAAAGGCTGTGGTATGTGCTATTCTGTCTGTGGGATGGTGCAAATAAAAAATCTCTTGCTGCTAATGGAAAAATGTAGCAGGTTTCCTCTCTAAGACTATATGTCAAAATTACCAAATGTTTGACATCCAATAGCCGATGATTAATAAATCAATGTATCTAGTCATGTCATTAAAACATTTTTTTTTTTTTTAACGAACTGACCCTACTTTTTAAAAACAATATTCTATAATTAACAAACAGTATTAATAGTATCCTACTTTTAACAGTATTCTATATTAAACAAACAATATCCTACAATAACACTATAAATGTTACTTTTAACAGTATCCTACTTTTACCACTATCCTACTTTGTATCCCACCTTTAATGATCTCAATGATCATGCCAATAAACAGCATCCTAGTTCCACACATAATAAACACTGGGACATCCAGGCACTGGTACATACATGTACTAAATTAATTTTCACAAACTAATTTTGTAAATAACACTGAACACGCACCAACAAAACAGCATCTACACTGTCCTATTTATCAAAGAACTTGGCTCTTGGAACACAGATTTGAATTTCTATCTCTGTGAATTAGCGAGAGCACCTGCTGTTTGTTAGAATATAACGCAGATACACTGGTAAATCAGCACGGATGTATAAAGAAACCACTTAACAGCTTTAACACTATCTTGTGGCAATCGGTCTCTCGTTTTTTCTCAAATCTTAAATGAGGCTGCATTGGCAGCACCCCTCACCCTCACCCCACCTCCCCTGAGCATTACAGCACCTTTCATCGGCTTTATTAAGCAATGTTCATGATAAGCCGTCATATTTATCTACAGGAACATGAGGTGGTAAAGATCTTGGTCTGAGCAAGTAGGTATACTTTATGATTGAGTTCCCACAGCTATGGAGTGAAACATGCAACATTACCAGCAGGCCTACGTGTACTTTTGGCACTTATCTGTACAGTCATCGCCAAGAGTAGAATCAAAGTGAGCACTGAACACCACTTTCCCTAAAATGGTGCTAGTTTAGCATTCAACCTCCTCAACAAATGTATTAAAATAAATGTGACATTTATTACTATTTAGTAAATAAATTCTGTAAAATGATAAAGGTTATATTTGCTTTTATAATATTTATCACTTCTGAAATGGTGCTAGGCATAAAATCACTTTCCTCAACAAATGTATTGAACTAAATGTATAATTCATTACTGTTTAGTAGCTTCTGTAAAATGACTATACAGTTATAATAGTTTTTATAAATTTATCACCCATTTAAAATAGTGCAATCACTCTCCTCGACAAATGTATTAAAATAAACATGTGATTTATTACTCTTTAGTAAATACATTCTATAAAATGATAAAGGTCATATTTGTTTATGTGTACATAAATGTAGGCTAACCCAACTAAAAAGTAGAAATGGATATTTTATATGCATTTTCTCTATTATACCAGTTGTGAGGCTCTGGTTGGAACAGGAAAAAAACCTAATTGGTCCACCACAGTGGTTTGATTCTACAACCCAAGTACTTCATCTGTAGTCCAGTGATAAAACACAACCCAAGCACTTCATCTGTAGCCCAGTGATAAAACACAACCCAAGCACTTCATCTGTAGCCCAGTGATAAAACACAACCCAAGCACTTCATCTGTAGCCCAGTGATAAAACACAACCCAAGCACTTCATCTGTAGCCCAGTGATAAAACACAACCCAAGCACTTCATCTGTAGCCCAGTGATAAAACACAACCCAAGCACTTCATCTGTAGCCCAGTGATAAAACACAACCCAAGCACTTCATCTGTAGCCCAGTGATAAAACCCTAATTGGTCCACCATGGTGGTTTGATTCTACAACCCAAGCACTTCATCTGTAGCCCAGTGATAAAACACAACCCAAGCACTTCATCTGTAGCCCAGTGATAAAACACAACCCAAGCACTTCATCTGTAGCCCAGTGATAAAACCCTAATTGGTCCACCATGGCGGTTTGATTCTACAACCCAAGCACTTCATCTGTAGCCCAGTGATAAAACCCTAATTGGTCCACCATGGCAGTTTGATTCTACAACCCAAGCACTTCATCTGTAGTCCAGTGATAAAACACAACCCAAGCACTTCATCTGTAGCCCAGTGATAAAACCCTAATTGGTCCACCATGGCAGTTTGATTCTACAACCCAAGTACTTCATCTGAACAAGTGCAGGATGTGGCCCAGTGATAAAGAGCTCGCCTGATATGTGGTCAGACTAGGATCAATCCCTGCTGGTGGACCCATTGGACTATTTCTCACACCAGCCAGTGCACAGCGACTGGTATATCAAAGGCAGTGGTATGTCAGGGCCGTAGCTAGGATTTTTTGTTTGGGGGCACAACTGAGTAGTTAATAGTCTAAAACTCCTTAAACAGTCAAGAAGAGAAGTTTCTATAAGTTTCTATAATGCTTTCCGGAATTTTTTCCGCCTTGCCCCCCCCCCCCCCCCCCCCACTAGTTACAGCCCTGTATGTGCTATCCTGTCTGTGCGATGGTGTATATAAGAAGTCTCTTTCTTCTAATAGAAAAATGTAACAGGTTTCCTCTCTATGAATACATGTATATGTCAAAATTAACAAATGTTTGACATCCAGTAGCCAGTGTTTAATAAATCAGTGTGCTCTACTGGTGTTGTTAAAGAAAACAAACTTTAAGGCAACACATAACCATTTGTTGTGTGTTACTTATTGTAGCAGCTTAATATATTTCGGTTTAGGAAATAGTTCCTCATAAATCTTTCTTTGATTATTACATACAGGTTGACCTCTGTAGTATTTAAATAACCCACTGGTTTGAAGCTACTTGTTATATGTAGTACTAACTGATAACAACCGTGCAAGTGATATAGTGCCACTTGTATAACTGCAACACACGGCAGTGATTAGGCATGAGGGCTGTTAACTGAAAAAAATATTGTGGTCAACCTATGTTGATTTTTTCACACTGTACTTGTCAATTGAGAGCACTCCCTAAAATTAGTAGTCACATGACCCTCTTGACAGTGTTGTATTAGTAAAATTCTATTGAAATGCATGGAGTAATTAATGGTGGTGTGTAACCTTAACTTTGATCTGAGCACTCTACCTACATTGTACTAAACTACATGTAAATCCGGCCCCACCCAACAACAGAGTGATAACTGCATCATGCAGCCCTCTGTAGTTGAATGCATGGTGTCAAAAAAAGAGACTTGGTAAAATGCAACAAGATAGAAATCTCCTCTGCCAGGCATTTAATCAACGCATCTGGCATTTCTCACCCAGCCAAACAGAGTCTGTTGTTTAGAAGACATTATTTATAGACAGCAGCCAGGCCAAAATATTTCCATGGAGACATTCTTCATGTTGCTAACAGGATGCAATGTGAATTCTGGGAATGCACAATCCTTAGAATTACTTGATGACCTATTAAAGTCAATGACCCAAAACATCTGGCTGGGTCAAATTTCAAAGTGCATAAAACTTTTAATAGTGTAGTGAATACTACCAATTGTGCCAATGATGATAAATGTGATGGTGTTGTCCAAAAAACCTGTTTCATTTGGGCCATAAATGTATGCAATTTTATTTCCTCCAGTACCAACATTTTAAGGAGTCTTGTGCTTGAAACATGTACCTGTAAAACTAAATATTACAATTTTGTACAAAACGGGAGGTGTTGTTACATGAATATCAAAATGAGTATTGAAACATCCCACTTTTATTGTGTCAGTTCTTTTGGAGAGGGGTTGTGTTCATATTTATTGTGCAACCACCATTTTAATTGACAGAATATGATGACGGATAAAGCAAAGTCATATCTGTATAGGAGCAGGATATGACTTTTGACGTCACACGCATAGCTACATTACAAAATCACTCATTTGAATTCTAGGTTATCATACAATGTGGCTGAAATAACAGAAATAGTAGATTTTTCCCTTAATTTGTATTGTCTGCAGGATAAAATAATAACTTGTTAATAACGTCGGATATCTGCTTTATCCTGTTTTACCACCACAGGATAAAGCAAATATTCAACGTCATTAAAGTTTCATTCTCTATTTATGGATCTGAATTTGGTTGATATAATACATGTATTGCATATAGTATTTTAGCCACATGTTAACATTGTCACCTCAAGGATTTTATTTGGTATAGTACAACCTATAGACAATGTAATTTAATTTCAGCTATTACTGATTTTTTGTGTGTGTAAATGTTAAATTAAAGTTTTTTCCTGAAATTATAAATGTGGAAAATCCAGGATTATAGATGAAAGGCTGTGGTTTGTGCTTTCCTGTCTGTGGGAAAGTGCATATAAAAGATCGCTTTCTGCATTAGGAAAAATGTAGCGGGTTTCCTCTGATGACTATGCATTAGAATTACTAAATGTTTGACATCCAATATCCGGTGATTAATAAATCAATGTGCTCTAGTGGTGTCATTAAACAAAACAAACACGATAGTTAACGTGAACTCACCATTTTGCATCTACAAAGTGTTAAGATAATACTCTACTTACCTTCAATTACAAAATATTTGTTCACTTTTAAATACTTGATCCATGAATAAGTGAATAAACTTCTCCATTTTCATTTGGATGAGAGAGAAGGTGAATCAGACTGGTTATATTTGAAAAAAAGTTAGTTTGTTTTGTTTAACACCACCACTAGAGCACATTGATTTACTAATAATCAGCTATTTGATGTCAATCATTTGGCAATTTTGACATATAGTCTTAGAGAGGAAAACAGCTATATATTTGCATTAGTAGCAAGGGATCTTTTATATGCATAATCCCACAGACATGATAGCATGTACTATATAGCCTTTGATATACCAGTTGTGGTGCACTAGCTGGAACAAAAAATAACACAATGGGCCCACTGACGGGGATCGATCCTTGACTGACCGTACATCAACCGAGCACTATACCACTGGGCTACGTCCTGCCCCTTGACTGACCGTACATCAAGTGAGCACTAGGATCAAGCCTTGACTGACCGTACATCAAGCGAGCACTAGGATCAATCCTTGACTGACCGTACATCAAGTGAGCACTAGGATCAAGCCTTGACTGACCGTACATCAAGCGAGCACTAGGATCAATCCTTGACTGACCGTACATCAAGTGAGCACTAGGATCAATCCTTGACTGACCGTACATCAAGTGAGCACTAGGATCAAGCCTTGACTGACCTTACATCAAGTGAGCACTAGGATCAAGCCTTGACTGACCGTACATCAAGTGAGCACTAGGATCAATCCTTGACTGACCGTACATCAAGTGAGCACTAGGATCAATCCTTGACTGACCGTACATCAAGTGAGCACTAGGATCAATCCTTGACTGACCGTACATCAAGCGAGCACTTTACCACTGGGCTATGTCCTGTCCCTTGAAAGTGAATATAAGCATCTCAAATTTGGGTATAGCGCTATGGAACTGAATGTAACCACACTCAACAGGAGGTATTGAGGGGGCCTTCCCCAAAAAGAAAATGGGTTATAAGTTTAGGGTTAGTGTTAACAAAATCTTACAGTAATGATAAGGGTAATTAATTTTGTCAAAAGATTAACTTTAAAAAAAGCAATCTGAACAAAAATTTTGGGTATGGTGCCATATCCATTTTACCCTCTGGCAGAAACCCTGCTGGTCTCCATTACCTTTCATTTAGATGAGAGAGAGAGAAGGTTATATTTGAAACTGATTACCAGTTAGATTAGTAGCCTGGTTAGCAGTACATGTAGCTAGTTTCCTCTTTCTTTCATTTTCAGAAACCAAGTATTCAGATAACTGTATCTTCGACCGCAAATAGACATATTTTAAAAATGTGCTGATGTGTTTTTTAAAACAAACATTCCTTTCTTTTGCTTTCTTTTCCTGGCAGGATCTCAACCAACCCTGTTGATTATGACACAGCAATGGCATTGTTCTCCTGGGTGTATACTGTTATGAGTAAACATTATCACATACACCTATCTGTTTACTTACTGAATGTGTTTATTTGTAATAGATAGTCAACAACAACATGTAGTCAATACAAACACCCCCAAGCAATTCAGTTGTGTTGTATATAAAATCTACAGGGAAAACATTTGGTGGTTATACCTGAAATAGATCTGGCATTGAGAAACACCTGCAACAAACCATCAAGACCATACATTGTACCAACTATCAGCATTCCTATAACTACCATACCAGCAGTCCTATAACAGTACAACCTTGAAACAGACTGGTTGTTTTTGTTTATTTTATTTTTAAAAAAAAAATTGTGTGTATTATCTGGACATTTAATGAGTGCGAGGAAGTACAAAGATATTACAGAAATAGATGATTTAACATGTGAATGCCACAAATAAGGAGGAAGGAAGGAATGTTTTATTTAACAACACACTCAACACATTTTAGTCTCGCCTTTACTACGTAAAAAGGTGAGATATAGGTATTACCTTTCCGACAGCTGCAGAGCAGCGATGGTGGCGGTGACAGCGTCAACTTTTGCGTTAAGTTTAACATTTAACATACGTTGTAGGTCAAGGAAAAATGGTTTATACATGTACGTTGTAGTTGCATATATGGATGTTCATCACAGAGCACAAAAAATGGTTTATGAGACATTTAATTCCACAGAATTCTTATAAAATGTATGATGGCATCAGACACATGGTTAAGGACCACAAAGAACCCACTGCCACCAATCAATGAGCTACTTTTTAGCCACAAGATATCTCTAATATGCCTCATCCCACAAACAGGACAGTTTGTTATACCAATTGTGGAGCACTGGCTGAAATGAGAAATAGTCCAATATGGGCCCCACTGACAGGGCAGAAATAGAAGATAAAAAACTAGAACAGACTGTGACAAGATACAAGTAAGACCTAGGGTGGGACATAGCCCAGTGGTAAAGCGCTCGCTTAATGCATGATCAGTATAGGATCGATCCCCATTGGTGGATCCATTAGGCTATTTCTCATTCCAGCCAGTGCTCCACAACTGGTCAGTGGTGTAACAATGTCCTATCTTGTCTGTGGGATGATGCATATAAAATGACTGTGACAAGATACAAGTAAGACCTGGGGCAGGACATAGCTCAGTGGTAAAGCCCTCGCTTGATGTAAGGTCAGTGTAGGATCGATCCCCATTGGTGGAACAATTGGGCTATTTCTCGTTCCAGCCAGTGCACCACAACTTGTGTATCAAAGGCTGTCGTATACTGTCTGTGGAATAGTGCATGTAAAAGATCCCTTGCTATAGCAGGTTTCATGTCTAAGACTGTTTGTCAGAATTACCAAATGTTTGACATCCAACAGACGATGATTAATAATTCTATGTGCTCTAGTGATGTCCTTAAACAAAATATATGGTTTAACCTGTATGAACTAGACAAACACAGTAAAGAGATTGTGGATGAGATGGTGGTCCATAGAGGTGGTAGAAGAAGAAGAAGAAGAAGAAGAAGAAGAAGAAATGTTTTATTTAACGATGCACTCAACACATTTTATTTGTGGTTATATGGCATCAGACATATGGTTACGGACCGCACAGATATTGAGAGAGGAACCCTGCTGTCGCCACTTCAGGGGCTACTCTTTTCGGTTAGCAGCAAACGATCATTTATATGCACCAACCCGCAGACAGGGCAGTACATACCATGGCCTTTGATATGCCAGTCTTGGTGCACCGGCTGGAACGAGAAATAGCCCAATGTGACCGCCGACAGGGATCGATCCCAGACCGACCGTGCATCAAGTGGTAGAAGAAGAAGACACAGGCAGGGTGGGATCTCGTGGAGTTCTAGACTGAAGTGCTTGCATCGTAGGATTGAACCATTTTAGTGTACCCATTCACTGATTGGCTTTTCCCCCCATCCCAACCAGTGCACTACGAATGCTATTTCAAAGACTGTGGTTTGTGCTGTCCAGTCTGTTTGAATGTGCATAAAATGATCCCTTGTTGCTAATGGAAAAATGTAGCTAATTTCCTCTAAGACTATGAGTAAACGATTTCCAAATATTTGACATCTAATAGCCGATGATTAATAAATCAATGTGCTCTAGAGGTGTCATTAAACAAAACTTTTAATTATTAACTCTCTCAATAAGCAGTAACAAGTAACCACTAACCCACAGTCCTGGACAGACAGCCTTAGTCACGGATACACAAAAAAAACAATGGAAGAAAATTAAGATGCATTTGTTGTTGAAAGAACCATGAATGGAGAATGTGGCCCATTATTAGATGGAAACGTGCTTCAATGTGCAACAAGTTAAAAACAGCAGTGTAATGTAATTGAGAATAACAAGGCTGCAAGAGATGATGGCCGTGATGTAACCAGCTTGGCTAGTTCCAGGAACACACTATCACCACCAATTATGATGATGTAAAGCAGACGTACATAGCCTGTCAATCGACTGACAGATTTAATCTTCAATTCTCTCCAACATGTCTTCTGTCAGATCAGGGGCTTCTATGTCACAGTTCATCCATCCATCTCATCCAATCCATCTGTCCCTCCTTCCATCCATCCATCAATTCATCCATAATCCATCCAACCAATGCTCCATCTATCCATCATTCATCCATCCATCCATCCATCCATTCATCCTTTCATCCATCCATCCATCCACCCCCACACATACCTACACAACCATCCAAACCCACCAAAACACCCACCCCCAAAAAAGGCCACCCACCCATCCATCCAACCATCCATCCATTCATAACATTCATGCTTATTTCAAATTATTCACTATGTCCTCAACTATCAGAGCTGTTTGTTCAAGGCAATGATTAAACAGTGTTTACATTACGTGATTAGTCACACCGACTTGTCGCATACGATTTATCAGCCCTATAAAAATCGGAATATATAAGACTAAAGTCTTTCCAGTTTAGATGTTCTCACAGTACAAGTCGATCACATGTGACAAGTCGGTACAGCTATTACATAATGAGAACGCCCCCGCTATAGTTCCAAGTGCCAAAAAAAAGGTGCAGTTTAAGCGATAATATGTTTTTGACATTAAACATTCCAGATGCAATTACCATTTGGTTAATGGAGATAGAGATAGAGATAGAGACATACAGAGACAGAGACAGAGACAGAGACAGAGACAGACAGAAGTTTGTGTAGCAATGATATATTCCTGGCATTAATCCCCCCCCCCCAATGCAATGTACTTTCATTGGAACTGAGATGATATATGTTTCGGGCTTTAAATATTCCCGATGCAATGTACTTTCCCTGCTCTCCTTTCACTCACCCTCCCCCCACCAGTTAAAGTTTGTTTTGCTTAATGACACCACCAGAGCACATTAATTTATCAATCATCGGCTATTGGATGTAAAATATTTGGTCACTTTGACATATAGTCTATTAGTATAGCATGGGATCTTTTATATGCACCATCCCACAGACAGGATAACACATACCACAGCCTTTAATATACCAGTCGTGGTGCACCGGCTGGAACAAAAAATAACCTAATGGGCCACTGACGGGGATCGATCCCGGACTGACTGCGCATCAAGCGAGTGTTTTACCACTGGGCTATGTCCCGGCCTCCACACCCACCCACCCCCCTCCAAGCCCCACCCACCCCAACCAGATGCAGTTTAAAGTCAGAAAGCTTAAATTAAAATAGCCTTTTATGTACCTGTCATGGGACACTGGTTGGAATTGGAAAAAAAATCAATGGGTCTGCCAAGATTTGATCCTATGACCCAAATACTTCAGGTAGGGACTTTACTAACTGAGCAAAGCCAGCTCAGCTCCATTTGCTGTATTAACAAATGTGTTATGTTTACTGTATTTATAGTAAACATCTAAATATTTGTTGTATGTCACTCACCTAATAACTTGGTGAAGAAATATTTCTCCAATAATAAACATCTGTTACATGTATGTATTGATAATGTAAAGATCAAACAGTATGTTTTGTTTAACGACACCACTAGGGCACATTGACATATTAACCATCGGCTATTAGATGTCAGACATTTGGTAATTCTGACATACAGTATGTTTTGTTTAACGACATCACTAGGGCACATTGACATATTAACCATCGGCTATTAGATGTCAGACATTTGGTAATTCTGACATACAGTATGTTTTGTTTAACGACACCACTAGGGCACATTGACATATTAACCATCGGCTATTAGATGTCAGACATTTGGTAATTCTGACATACAGTATGTTTTGTTTAACGACACCACTAGGGCACATTGACATATTAACCATCGGCTATTAGATGTCAGACATTTGGTAATTCTGACATACAGTCTTAGAGAGGAAATCTGATATAGTCTTTCATTAGCAGCAAGGTATCTTTTATATGCACCATCCCACAGACAGGATAGTCTTTCATTAGCAGCAAGGCATCTTTTATATGCACCATCCCACAGACAGGATAGTCTTTCATTAGCAGCAAGGCATCTTTTATATGCACCATCCCACAGACAGGATAGTCTTTCATTAGCAGCAAGGCATCTTTTATATGCACCATCCCACAGACAGGATAGTCTTTCATTAGCAGCAAGGCATCTTTTATATGCACCATCCCACAGACAGGATAGTCTTTCATTAGCAGCAAGGCATCTTTTATATGCACCATCCCACAGACAGGATAGTCTTTCATTAGCAGCAAGGCATCTTTTATATGCACCATCCCACAGACAGGATAGTCTTTCATTAGGAGCAAGGCATCTTTTATATGCACCATCCCACAGACAGGATAGTCTTTCATTAGTAGCAAGGCATCTTTTATATGCACCATCCCACAGACAGGATAGTCTTTCATTAGCAGCAAGGCATCTTTTATATGCACCATCCCACAGACAGGATAGTCTTTCATTAGGAGCAAGGCATCTTTTATATGCACCATCCCACAGACAGGATAGTCTTTCATTAGTAGCAAGGCATCTTTTATATGCACCATCCCACAGACAGGATAGTCTTTCATTAGCAGCAAGGCATCTTTTATATGCACCATCCCACAGACAGGATAGTCTTTCATTAGCAGCAAGGCATCTTTTATATGCACCATCCCACAGACAGGATAGTCTTTCATTAGTAGCAAGGCATCTTTTATATGCACCATCCCACAGACAGGATAGTCTTTCATTAGTAGCAAGCTATCTTTTATATGCACCATCCCACAGACAGGATAGGACATTGTTACACCAGTTGTGGAGCACTGGCTGAAACGAGAAATAGCCCAATGGGCCCACCGACGGGGATCGATCCTAGACTGGCCGCACATCAGGCTACAGGTACATCCAGACCACTGGGCTACAAAATGTATGTCCCTCCCCATGTTAAGATCAATGCAACTCAAAGTGATGAACAAATGTTTGTCAGATGCTGGCTGTATTAATAAACATCTGTATGTTTTTGATGTACAAATGTTTGTCAGATGTTGCTTGTACTCACTGCTGACACACTCACCTACATGATGTTGTACTCTATACAAATACTGGTCATTTCCAATCAAAATGTTAGCTTTGCTGCCAGCAGTACATTGAAAACACATGACTGGTGTACAGTACTGTCTACACAACTCAACACAACACAACCAGCCTTGGTGATGCAGTGGTTAAGACACCTGTCCTAAGACTGGTAGGTAATGGGTTCACATCCCCACACAATGTTCTACTCTACACAAATACTAGTTATTTCTAATCACAATGTTATCCTTTCCGCCAGCAGTACATTGAACACACATGACTACAGTGTAAGGTATTCACAACTCCACACAACCTGTGATGTAGTGGTCCTTTCCGCCAGCAGGACATTGAACACACATGACTACAGTGTAAGGTATACACAACTCCACACAACCTGTGATGTAGTGGTCCTTTCCGCCAGCAGTACATTGAACACACATGACTACAGTGTAAGGTCTACACAACTCCACACAACCTGTGATGTAGTGGTCTCACTGCTCCCTTTCCTTTTTCTCCTTTGAATTCCATCTCATTTCTTCCCAATCTGGCAACCTCCACATCCCAGTCCTTGTCTTGCCAACCACAACAGGAGCTTGTCTCTTGTACCAAACATGCTTGTAATTTTCCGTCAGCTTTAGCTCAGGGCTTAGTCTGACCACTTTGGAGATTGTTCAGTAGTCACCAGTCTTAGGGCTGGTAGGTACTGCTTCCAGGAGTCCGAATGAATTATAATAACTCATTGGGGAAATATGGAGATGGCCACTATACCAACTTCTCTGACTGGGAAGGCATCAATAAACACAGTTTAAAGAGGCATCAATAAACACAGTTTAAAGAGCATCAATAAACACAGTTTAAAGAGGCATCAATAAACACAGTTTAAAGAGGCATCAATAAACACAGTTTAAAGAGGCATCAATAAACAGTTTAAAGCATCACTAAACACAGTTTAAAGAGGCATCAATAAACACAGTTTAAAGAGGCATCAATAAACAGTTTAAAGAGACATCAATAAACACAGTTTAAAGAGGCATCAATAAACACAGTTTAAAGAGGCATCAATAAACACAGTTTAAAGCATCAATAAACACAGTTTAAAGAGGCATCAATAAACACAGTTTAAAGAGGCATCAATAAACACAGTTTAAAGCACAATAAACACAGTTTAAAGAGGCATCAATAAACACAGTTTAAAGCATCAATAAACACAGTTTAAAGCATCAATAAACACAGTTTAAAGAGACATCAATAAACACAGTTTAAAGAGGCATCAATAAACAGTTTAAAGCACCAATAAACACAGTTTAAAGAGGCATCAATAAACACAGTTTAAAGCATCAATAAACACAGTTTAAAGAGGCATCAATAAACACAGTTTAAAGAGACATCAATAAACACAGTTTAAAGAGGCATCAATAAACACAGTTTAAAGAGACATCAATAAACACAGTTTAAAGAGGCATCAATAAACACAGTTTAAAGAGGCATCAATAAACACAGTTTAAAGAGACATCAATAAACACAGTTTAAAGAGACATCAATAAACACAGTTTAAAGCATCAATAAACACAGTTTAAAGAGCCATCAATAAACACAGTTTACAGAGGCATCAATAAACACAGTTTAAAGAGACATCAATAAACACAGTTTAAAGAGGCATCAATAAACACAGTTTAAAGCATCAATAAACACAGTTTAAAGCATCAATAAACACAGTTTAAAGCATCAATAAACACAGTTTAAAGCATCAATAAACACAGTTTAAAGAGACATCAATAAACACAGTTTAAAGCATCAATAAACACAGTTTAAAGAGGCATCAATAAACACAGTTTAAAGAGACATCAATAAACACAGTTTAAAGAGGCATCAATAAACACAGTTTAAAGAGACATCAATAAACACAGTTTAAAGAGGCATCAATAAACACAGTTTAAAGAGGTATCAATAAACAGTTTAAAGAGGCATCAATAAACAGTTTAAAGAGGCATCAATAAACACAGTTTAAAGAGGCATCAATAAACACAGTTTAAAGAGGCATCAATAAACACAGTTTAAAGCACCAATAAACACAGTTTAAAGAGGCATCAATAAACACAGTTTAAAGCATCAATAAACACAGTTTAAACAGACATCAATAAACACAGTTTAAAGAGGCATCAATAAACACAGTTTAAAGCATCAATAAACACAGTTTAAAGAGGCATCAATAAACACAGTTTAAAGAGGCATCAATAAACACAGTTTAAAGAGACATCAATAAACACAGTTTAAAGAGGCATCAATAAACACAGTTTAAAGAGGCATCAATAAACACAGTTTAAAGCATCAATAAACACAGTTTAAAGAGGCATCAATAAACACAGTTTAAAGAGGCATCAATAAACACAGTTTAAAGCACCAATAAACACAGTTGAAAGAGGCATCAATAAACACAGTTTAAAGCATCAATAAACACAGTTTAAAGAGGCATCAATAAACACAGTTTAAAGCACCAATAAACACAGTTTAAAGAGGCATCAATAAACACAGTTTAAAGCATCAATAAACACAGTTTAAAGAGGCATCAATAAACACAGTTTAAAGAGACATCAATAAACACAGTTTAAAGAGGCATCAATAAACACAGTTTAAAGAGGCATCAATAAACACAGTTTAAAGAGACATCAATAAACACAGTTTAAAGAGGCATCAATAAACACAGTTTAAAGCACCAATAAACACAGTTTAAAGAGGCATCAATAAACACAGTTTAAAGCATCAATAAACACAGTTTAAAGCATCAATAAACACAGTTTAAAGAGGCATCAATAAACAGTTTAAAGAGGCATCAATAAACACAGTTTAAAGCATCAATAAACACAGTTTAAAGAGGCATCAATAAACACAGTTTAAAGCATCAATAAACACAGTTTAAAGCATCAATAAACACAGTTTAAAGAGACATCAATAAACACAGTTTAAAGAGACATCAATAAACACAGTTTAAAGAGGCATCAATAAACACAGTTTAAAGCACCAATAAACACAGTTTAAAGAGGCATCAATAAACACAGTTTAAAGAGGCATCAATAAACACAGTTTAAAGAGGCATCAATAAACACAGTTTAAAGAGACATCAATAAACACAGTTTAAAGAGGCATCAATAAACACAGTTTAAAGAGGCATCAATAAACACAGTTTAAAGAGGCATCAATAAACACAGTTTAAAGAGGCATCAATAAACACAGTTTAAAGAGACATCAATAAACACAGTTTAAAGCATCAATAAACACAGTTTAAAGAGGCATCAATAAACACAGTTTAAAGAGGCATCAATAAACACAGTTTAAAGCATCAATAAACACAGTTTAAAGAGGCATCAATAAACACAGTTTAAAGCATCAATAAACACAGTTTAAAGCATCAATAAACACAGTTTAAAGAGGCATCAATAAACACAGTTTAAAGAGGCATCAATAAACACAGTTTAAAGAGGCATCAATAAACACAGCTTAAAGAGGCATCAATAAACACAGTTTAAAGCATCAATAAACACAGTTTAAAGAGACATCAATAAACACAGTTTAAAGAGACATCAATAAACACAGTTTAAAGCATCAAATAAACACAGTTTAAAGAGGCATCAATAAACACAGTTTAAAGAGACATCAATAAACACAGTTTAAAGAGGCATCAATAAACACAGTTTAAAGAGGCATCAATAAACACAGTTTAAAGAGGCATCAATAAACACAGTTTAAAGAGACATCAATAAACACAGTTTGAAGAGACATCAATAAACACAGTTTAAAGCATAAATAAACACAGTTTAAAGCATCAATAAACACAGTTTAAAGCATCAATAAACACAGTTTAAAGCATCAATAAACACAGTTTAAAGAGGCATCAATAAACACAGTTTAAAGCATCAATAAACACAGTTTAAAGAGGCATCAATAAACACAGTTTAAAGAGGCATCAATAAACAGTTTAAAGAGGCATCAATAAACAGTTTAAAGAGGCATCAATAAACACAGTTTAAAGAGGCATCAATAAACAGTTTAAAGCATCAATAAACACAGTTTAAAGAGACATCAATAAACACAGTTTAAAGAGGCATCAATAAACACAGTTTAAAGAGACATCAATAAACACAGTTTAAAGAGACATCAATAAACACAGTTTAAAGAGACATCAATAAACACAGTTTAAAGAGACATCAATAAACACAGTTTAAAGCATCAATAAACACAGTTTAAAGCATCAATAAACACAGTTTAAAGAGACATGAATAAACACAGTTTAAAGAGACATCAATAAACACAGTTTAAAGAGACATCAATAAACACAGTTTAAAGAGACATCAATAAACACAGTTTAAAGAGATGTGAAATATATACAGCACCACTACACCACATTGATTTATTAATCATCGGCTGTTGGATGTCCAACATTTGATAATTCTGACATTTACATGTAGTCTCAGAGGATGCACACTATGTTTTTCCAATAGCAGAATGAGATCTTTTATTTGCACTTTCCCACAGACAGGACAGCACATGTCATGGCATTTGCCATATAAGCCAGTCATGGGGCACTATAGATGGGACATAAAACAAAAACCCCCAAAATAAGAGAATGGGTCCACTGTGAGGATTTGATCCTTTGACCAAGCAACTTAGGCGAGGGCTCATCCAACTGAGCTAGATCAACAGACAGATTACACAAGTATATTTTAAAATGTAGAAACAAGATCAAAGGAAGCAAGTTATTAGATGGTTTTAACAATGTGTCTGCTGAAGTATTAGCTACAGCTCGTATTGCATGCAGTGTTTGTTGAAAGGTCTTCCTTCCTCCCTTGTCGAGTGCTTCATGCACTGGATGCCAAAGTGCGCAATAAAAATACCTGTTTTCTCGCTGTTCACACATGGGATATCACGTTTGTTTGTTTTGGACGATGTTCACCAAACCACTTGGGTATACTGCTGTGCATGATGAAGCACTGTCTACATGCATACAGACATACACATGTATGCATGTACATATGCACATGTGTGAAAATCACTAATTCATATCACCACCAATGCATGAGGGTAGGAACTAATATACACACCCTCAAACCAGGCAAATAGAAATTCCTGGGGACAAGTACACTTAAAATGATGCTAATCTTCCCCAGGCCAGTTTGGTATTTTCCAGTGTGATTATTATGCAGTCATACTAAGGTTTAAAAATAAATAAATAAGTTCCCCATGCCAAACAATGTTTTTTTAAATTTCTACCCATGATATACACACAACACACACATGCTGCATAATTCATACATATAACACACACACCACATCACACACACAAAACAGACTCATCCCCCCCACACCCATCACACACATAACATATACACATACCTCACACACCCAATACACACATACAAGTACACATCTCACACAAGTACACATACATACCTCACACAAGTACACATACATACCTCACACAAGCACACATACATACCTCACACAAGTACACATGCATACCTCACACAAGTACACATACACACCTCACACAAGTACACATACACACCTCACACACATACACACCTCACACAAGTACACATACACACCTCACACAAGTACACATACACACCTCACACAAGTACACGTAAACACCTCACACAAGTACACGTAAACACCTCACACAAGTACACATACATACCTCACACAAGTACACGTACACACCTCACACAAGTACACATACACACCTCACACAAATACACATACACACCTCACACAAGTACACGTAAACACCTCACACAAGTACACATACACACCTCACACAAGTACACGTAAACACCTCACACAAGTACATGTACACACCTCATACAAGTACACGTACACATTACACAAGTACATGTAAACACCTCACACAAGTACATGTAAACACCTCACACAAGTACACGTAAACACCTCACACAAGTACACGTACACACCTCACACAAGTACACGTAAACACCTCACACAAGTACATGTACACACCTCACACAAGTACATGTACACATTACACAAGTACACGTAAACACCTCACACAAGTACACGTACACACCTCACACAAGTACACGTACACACCTCACACAAGTACACGTACACACCTCACACAAGTACATGTACACACCTCACACAAGTACATGTACACACCTCACACAAGTACACGTAAACACCTCACACAAGTACACGTACACACCTCACACAAGTACATGTACACACCTCACACAAGTACACGTACACACCTCACACAAGTACACGTACACACCTCACACAAGTACACGTAAATACCTCACACAAGTACATGTACACACCTCACACAAGTGCATGTACACATTACACAAGTACACATACACACCTCACACAAGTACACATACACACCTCACACACATACACACCTCACACAAGTACACATACACACCTCACACAAGTACACATACACACCTCACACAAGTACACATAAACACCTCACACGAGTACACGTACACACCTCACACAAGTACACGTAAACACCTCACACAAGTACATGTACACACCTCACACAAGTACACATACACAAGTACATGTACACACCTCACACAAGTACATGTACACACCTCACACAAGTACACATACACATTACACAAGTACATGTACACACCTCACACAAGTACACGTACACACCTCACACAAGTACATGTACACATTACACAAGTACACGTACACACCTCACACAAGTACACGTACACACTTCACACAAGTACACACCTCACACAAGTACATGTACACACCTCACACAAGTACACGTAAACACCTCACACAAGTACATGTACACACCTCACACAAGTACACGTACACACCTCACACAAGTACACGTACACACCTCACACAAGTACACGTACACACCTCACACAAGTACACGTACACACCTCACACAAGTACACATGAACACCTCACACAAGTACACGTACACACCTCACACAAGTACATGTACACATTACACACACACATACACACACAACACACACTCAATTTACACACATACACACATACACGCACACACAAACACACACATACAACCACACACACATATACAAACACAATTAAAATGCCTCCACACATTAATCGTTTAATCATGAAAATGACCAATAAATGTATGGTATACAATGACACCTTATACATGTGTAGTAGTGTTGGTATAAAATGTTCCTACTGGCAGTAGCTAGTGGGAATTTCCCTATTAGCTCAGTTGGTAGGGCGCTGGACTCTCGCACTTAGAGTCTGTGGTTCAAATCCCCTCAGTGGAGGTTGATTTTTCTGTTACACATTGATGGGTTAATCCATTCTATAGCAGCATTACTGTTACACATGTATACATAAAATAGCAACAAACTTAACTGTGACCCCTTGCCCAGATTGTTAAAGAAGAAACTCACTACTGTTAAATGGGTTAATCCATTCTATAGCAGCATAAAGAAACTCACTACTGTTAAATGGGTTAATCCATTCTATAGCAGCATAAAGGTGTCTTTTACTGTAGTGCATATACTGAATTGCATTGAAAATGCATCATTCAAATTTGTAGCAGTAAAAATGATGAGAAAAAAAATCATATAATAATACATTTAATTGATTTTGTGTAACTAAATGTATTCTGGTAGACAATAAATAGCACAAACATTGTATACAAAGGTGGGGTACATTATTGTTTGTTTTATTGTAACTGCACACATGTGATAGCAAATAGCTGCACTTGGTTGGTGCCTTTTCAGTAAACTCACCAATATCAGCAGGAATATCCATGTCCATATTGAATGGAAGACTGGTTTTTTCTGAAAAATAAAAAATAAAACACATATAGTTAGATACACTACATACAGGCCTCATTGCGAGGTCAAAATCATAGAGCGAAGTCATTTCTCGCTCAAACTTTAGAGGGTGAAGTTTTTAACAGTAGGGAGACTTGAATTTTTAATCCAAAAAATAAAATATGCAAAATGAAGTTATCTGAATACAGGTGCAATTATTATTATTATTTTTCTTTTTACCGTCTGTACTGCTAATTGATGGATATGTGCTCTATAGTTGTCGTTTTTTTAAATCACCTTTCCACACCTTAGAAATAATGAAATTTAATTGAACAGCACTAATTTAACCGTTTATAATTCATGCTCTCACAAATTTGTCTTCTCATTTCGTTTAATAACTGCTCCATGCAGAGTATTGTCCTAGTAGGTTAATCTACCACGGTCAAGCTTAGATTACCCAGAGGCAATTAAATGTGGACCACAGTCAAGTTTTTTAATTGATACACTGTGAAGTTGTCACACTGAATGGGTACTAGTATCCGTGAAGGTGTGAAAATTGCTTATCTGATGCACCTTATCACTTGTTTAAAATAAAACAAATCTTTATTGAATTTAACACAGGCACTTTAGCGACTTGGGGATCCAGTTTAGGTGACCGCTGGGTGTGTAGGACAGGATACCTTTTATTATGAATCCGCTAGGACAGGTTTGCTTGCATTATTTTATAATTTCGACATCTGTTTTGTATGTTGAATTTATTCATTATGACAAAGTCTAATTAAAGATAGTTAATTACTCCCCACATTTTTTTTTCACGTCGAGGTCTGCTGCTCCAAACGAAATAATTTCTTTTCAATGTATTTTCCAGTGGAACATGACCCAAACTCCCTAAAAAGAATTCATTCGCCATGGTCTAGATCCCCACCCTTGTGCAATTTTCAGCACATTCGCCTGACAATACGCTTCAACATTCAGTAGCACATTTAGGTCAATTATTAGTGCCAGACACTGGTGGTGTCTGAGATAGACAGTCTACCAGTATCTGTGAGGCTGTCGCATGATTTTGTGGCGCCCGTCTATCTTCAAAGTCTCAGACACTTCACACTTAATTATTATCTATGAATAGGTGTTCCTCAAGTTCTTCACCATTCATCCATGATGTGTACATTGCATGTGATGACTATTTTTTAAAAAGGCGACACAGATTTCGACACAGATTTCGCCTTAAGCTGAATGGCACAGTGAAGTCAGGCTGGTCAGAGCGAAGTTTGGGCTCACTTCGCCCGGTCGCATGATCCCTGTACATAATATACTTTGTACCAGTGAATATCAAGTTTATATCACATTTGAAATATGCCTCATTTGTCACAAGATTTATTTAACACTAAAATCTTTCTTATAAATTGGACAATATAATTAATGCATGTATATGTACACTCAATTCAATATACAGTGGAACTCCGTTACTGCGACCATAGGCAGGCCTTATTAAAATTGGTTGTAATAGTGGGGTGGTCCTAATACTGAATTACCAATATCCAACATGATGGATGTTTTGTGAATATTAATTTTATATTTTACATCCCATTCTCCTTCCCGAATGTCGTCAACAATGTCTCAATTGATAAAAGCGACAAGTGATGCCAGTGTATGTCATTTACACTGAATTGCAAAACTAATCAAGTGTCGAGTCTACATTCAGTTACTAGCACTTGTGAGCAGTGCTCCATTGGTGGGCCCATTAGGCTATATCTCGACTGGTATATCAAAGCCTGTGGTATGTACTATCCTGTCTGTGGGATGGTGCATGTCAAAGATCCCTAGCTACTAATGAAAAAATTTATCAGGTATCCTCTCTAAGACTATATGTTAGAATTACCAGATGTTTGACATTCAATAGTCGATGATTAATAAATCAATGTGCTCTAATGGTGCCATTAAACAAAACAAACAGCAGTGGGCCATTATTTTGTTTTACTGTTACACAAAAGAAATTATATCAACTCTCTGGATAAATGACACCCTTCTGACGTTTTATGGTGTCCCCTGCCCCAAATACAAACACGTGACTTCTGGCTCACATAACCGACTGCAGCTAATTGCTGCAAAATAAAGTACCGTACTAGAATGGAATGTCATTTGCTTCCATATACCAACATATTAGTCTAACTGCTACTTTTCAACATTCTTGTCCAAAAAATAACCATGATGTGCTATGAGTAATTTGTCGACCAGTTGTTTGCTTGAACGAAAATAATTCCTTTGTCTTTCCAGGTAAATAAATATTTTGTCTTTTCAGGTAAATAAGCCTAAGAATATTTAATTACTTTTTTAAGGAACACACATGATTAACTTTAACACCATGGTGAGACAATATTTTACTACATTATTTATTGATTGTCGCTACTGTCACATGACAGGCAAATGCTGTGGTCACATTTGTGGGGTCAAATTATACTGAAATCAACCATTTGGTCCGACTTTACTGGTTGTAATCTGTAATAGCAGAGTGGTCTTAATACTGGAGTATTTTTACTATAAAATGATAAGGAAATATTCCAGTCTTTAAAATATTGTTCTCTACAGAGGGGCGGTCTTAAAAACCAGAGTGGTCATTTCACTGTATATACATATTTACTATACAGTAGGTAGCATATCCAATATAATAAAAGTAAGCAATATTTTTCAATCACAAACATTTCAGAATTTGATAACTTTGTAAATTACATGCAAATTACATGTAAATTAATCAGGTCACAGCACTACGTTTATTGACATGTCAGCAAACGTACTAAGATGATACTCCAGAACTGACGCATACATTCATAGTCATTAAATCAAAAGGTTCAACACCAGTTTTACACTGAAAGGTGTCTAGCATTCTGAAAATGAAAATGTCAAGCACTAGTTTATTTTTATGTAAGGATATTCATGATCAGTTGACGTCATTTGCATTCAAAAAGACATGACGTCACATATTCATGTCATTTGAAAATCGAGTATTGGCTGACTGGAATTAAACTTGCATGTAGAGATTAACAAAACATGTTGTATTAAGCTTGGGATTACATGATAAAGAGATTATTACCCTCATAAGTTTCGGTATCATCAATATCATATATAAGGAATAAAAATAATGAATTATGCTCGCCAGACGCTCGAATAATACAAATTTTTTTCTTCTGAAATATGATATTGATGATACCAAAACACACTGGTAATAACCTCTATATACACATGTACCTGTATACACATGTATACATGATTTGGTCCATATGGGTTTTAAAGTTAAATCTAATTCAGGATGCCAGCAAATAGTGTTGCTTAAACGAAGGAAGGATGGAAGTGTTTTATGTAACGATGCACTCAACACATTTTATTTATGGATATATAGCGTCGGACATATGGGTAAGGACCACACAGATATTGAGAGAGGAAACTTGCTGTCGCCACTTCATGGGCTACTCTTTTCAATTAGCAGCAAGGGATCTTTTATATGCACCATCCCACAGACAGGATAGTACATACCACAGCCTCTATTACCTCAGCTGTAGAACACTGGCTAGAACAAGAAATAGCTCAAAGTGCCCACCGACAGGAATCGATCCGAGATCAATTGCACATCAGGTCAGCGCTGTACCACTGAGCTCCGTCCCGCCCCCTGTTTGAAACATGGGAAAAGCCGAACCCACTCATAATTCATAATACATGTACTACATACTATACCATACATTGTAGGCTATGGGAAAAGCCGAACCCACTCATAATTCATAATACTTGTACTACATACTATACCATACATTGTAGGCTATGGGAAAAGCCGAACCCACTCATAATTCATAATACATGTACTACATACTATACCATACATTGTAGGCTATGGGAAAAGCCGAACCCACTCATAATTCATAATACTTGTACTACATACTATACCATACATTGTAGGCTATGGGAAAAGCCGAACCCACTCATAATTCATAATACTTGTACTACATACTATACCATACATTGTAGGCTATGGGAAAAGCCGAACCCACTCATAATTCATAATACTTGTACTACATACTATACCATACATTGTAGGCTATGGGAAAAGCCGAACCCACTCATAATTCATAATACATGTACTACATACTATACCATGCATTGTAGGCTATTCAGATGGAAACAAACCTTTCTAAAAACACTTAATGAAAATGTTTAAAATCTACACTCTCTCATATACATGTACCTGTATGTAGCTGTTATTTTCCTTGTGTTAACTTTTAATTGCTCAAGATGATAGAGTATTGATAATGATCACAATAATGATGATGATGACAATGTATCTATAACAATACACATACTGAAGATGGATATTTAATCATTACCGTAAGTAAACATAATAAAATGTTCAGGATACATAATAATTTCTCAGTGTCACTAAATATAACATAATACAGTGAACACGTAATGTTTTGGACTTACTATAGTGTGACACCCAATTCATGCTGGGGTGTCGTTAAACATTCATTGATTCATTCATTTATTAAATACAATGAAAGAATTAGAAGAAATGCGGGAATATCTACATGTAGGTTTGTTTTGAATAGGTATAAAGTAAATATTTCCAGAAATTCAGTAATTTTATGTATGTTTGATTTTGTTTTTTTAACATACATGTATAAAGTATAAAGTACCATAAGTTCAGTACTGTAACATGTCAGGTCAGGTCAGACAATTTAACGTGCACATTCAGAGCAAGCTGTTGTAGCGCACGCCTGTCCTGGGCGCAGATGTCGGGTGGGTGAAGAAGGGACCGCCTGCACAGTGTAGGATGAGTCCAGAGGGAAATGGTGCACATTTTTGTGAAGGAAATTAGGCGCATTTTTGAACGGTCCACCTAAATAGTAAAAGAGGGAGCTACCTAAGGTACTGTAACATGTAGGTTTGTTTTATACATGTATGAATAAGTCCTGAGTAAAGAAAACATGCTGCGGATGACCACATTTCAGTAGATCATGCCTAACAGTAATGCGATCTTGGCAGCTGTGGAGATAAGTTATGTACCACATGGTTGGCCAGTGCAATAAGTTAGGTACCACACAGCAGAGGCACCAAGCCACATCTGCGTAGTATTTCCTCATTAACCTAATATACACAGCTTAACATCACAGGATGCTCAATATAACCTGTACGCATGGTTCATTAAGTTTAAAAATAGCCAGGTAGTAAACATTCATAACATGTAGTCAAATCTCTGCTAAAATGTCACCAGATAGCACAGGTATACATGCACTCTTCACATGTACAAAATCAAGGCAAACAGAAGATCATGGTCCTGAAATAGTGCTAGCTAGGCGAGTATGCAACCACATCATAGGCATTAGAATATGCCGGTAACTGGAAGGGCCAGTATGTATGAATGCGAGGTCTGTCTCTCTGTCTCTCTCTGTCTCTGTCTCTCTTAATACAGGTCACTGCTTAATTCAAACTGATTTATTTCCATCTAACAATTTTGCGACAACAGTGAAAGTTTGTTTTGTTTAATGAAATGAGAGCACATTGATTGGTTAATCTTGACATTGAACTGTTTTATCATACACCACTAGGGTTTCAGGCATGTCCATCACAGTCCGATCTCTGGATAGCCAGGGCCCTGACCCGGGACAGAAAAAATAGTTAATCAATAATTATTGAATGTCAAACATTTAGTAATTCTGACACGGAGTTCTCAAAGGAAACCTGCTATATTTTTCCCCATTGCAATTTCCCAAACAGGACAGCATATACCAATCATGAAGTACTGGCTGAGACTGTGAAAACCCCATGGCAGGGGTTCTAGAATGTTTATAAAATCCACTAGCCATGGGATCAGTGATTTTAAAAAGTTACTAGCCAGAATTAAAAATTCACTAGCCCTACTTTACTTTTAAGTTAATACAATTTAACTAAATAATAGTAATAATCAGATATGTCACCTAAAAAGGAAGATATAGAGCTTAAAGACACTAACATTGTGGAGTTGGGGTGGGGCAGGATTTAATATTTACAAAATAGATTTAACTACATTTGACAAATGTTTTTCACTAGCTGTCAGGCAATGCAATAATAGTTATGTACTAGCCCAACATTGAATATCACTAGCCATGGGAGTGGAGCTACCATAATCTAGAAGCCCTGCCTATGGGTATACCAAGGAGGATCAATCTTACAGACCAAGCAGCTCACACAAACTAGATCCCATCACCTCTAGCTAAAAATACCTAGTGGTAAATGAATAAAAGCGAATCACTTGGGGGTGTATGTGTATTCAAAGGCAAGACAATTTTAAGGGTTATACCAGACAAGCTCCTGGCATGACCTGAGGAAACTCTCCGCCCCATTAACACAGACATCAGAGAGATGATGAGAACTCTATAGCACCAGCCTGCCTCCAGATAGACACCAAGAGACCAGCACCGAGAGACCATGTCATCACCTGGCCGGCCAATCACAGCTGAGAAATAGTCAGCTGTATAGATACACATACCACAGCCTTTGATATATCACTCGTGGAGCACTGGTTGGAACGTGAAAATATCCCACTCAGAAAAAGGGTTCACTGCATGACTGGATTAGGTGAGAACCCAATTAGGTGAGCTCACTACTGATTTAGCTAAATCTCACCCAAGAGTTTTATTAATGGGTTAATGATATAGGATTTAGGCTACATTCTATTTACGATGGAAGGGGAATTCCAAAGATCACCATTCTTACCTCCAGAGGATAAAGCCAATATTCTACATCATTAACCTGTTATTCTCTATATATATTTGTACATTGAAACCCCTCTAAAGAGTTCACAAACAGGATCAAGTAAAAAGTCTGGTTTTAAGGATTATCTGGTTTAAGAGTTTCTGTTCTGAACTGATATTTAAAAAAGAGACTTTGAAAAACATTGAGTATTAATTGAAGGACTTCTGGTTTTCAGAAGGGTCCAGTGTTTAGGGATTTACAGTACATATGTATATAATGATTACACATGTACTGCCAATAATTAGTCCTTATTTAGTCAATAGAATAGTATGATGTCTGTTTGTGTCTTGTTTGTATATATGTTTTGCATCCAGTTCCATACGTGGAATGTTTATATGCACTTTAGTACATTTTATCTATATATATATATATTGGTAAAAAACAACCCAAAAACCATAAATATACTTCAGATGTGTTTTAAAAATACAGGAACAGGGACTACTGTCAATCATTAACGGTAAACCAGCAGGTATGTTCCATCCCACATGCCTCACCAAGCAATTACTTCATGACTCATTTCCTACTTAACTGACCAATTAAATCTCATGAAACATCATTCATCTGAAAATCTACCAATCAAATCTGTTGACTTGATTGGAAAAGTCATCATAGTTTAGTTATAGTTGATAGTTAACTTAAAAAAAGGAAGGGAAGGGGAAAGGAATATTTGTTTAACGTACCATCAACACGTTTGTAAGCATGGCTATTAGTGTCTAACATATGGTATTTTCAACAGTCACATGTTCAAGAAAGAGAGAGAGAGAAATGAAACATGCTCCTGCCAAATAGGCTAGGCCCACTCATGTTAGAGTAATGCAGCAGAGATAGAAATTTTTCACTAGTCCACCGGACAAATACATCTAGAAATCTACCTGTCCACCAATATTTTCACTAGTCCACCGGACAAATACATCTAGAAATCTACCTGTCCACCAATATTTTCACTAGTCCACCGGACAAATACATCTAGAAATCTACCTGTCCACCAATATTTTCACTTGTCCACCGGACAAATACATCTAGAAATCTACCTGTCCACCAATATTTTCACTAGTCACCGGACAAATACATCTAGAAATCTACCTGTCCACCAATATTTTCACTAGTCCACCGGACAAATACATCTAGAAATCTACCTGTCCACCAATATTTTCACTAGTCCACCAGACAAATACATCTAGAAATCTACCTGTCCACCAATATTTTCACTAGTCCACCAGACAAATACATCTAGAAATCTACCTGTCCACCAATATTTTCACTAGTCCACCGGACAAATACATCTAGAAATCTACCTGTCCACCAATATTTTCACTAGTCCACCGGACAAATACATCTAGAAATCTACCTGTCCACCAATATTTTCACTTGTGCAAATAAATGATTGTTTTATTTAAGTACCAGGATGATGTTTTTGATTGATCAAAATAAAACTGCACTGAAAATTTCTACTTGTCCACTGGACAACCACCAAAGCATATTTTGCTTGTCCGAATAGACTTTCACTTGTCAGGACAAACGGACAAGTGCTTATTTCGAACATTGTGCAGTATCACTTATATATGCATGCACTTCTCCACCAACAGGACAACATACACCAACCAAGACCTTTGATGTACCATTGTTCGGGTATTGTTTGGGATGGGGGTAAAAAAAAATTAAATATCCATGGAAATAATAAAACGGTCTAGAGTAATAGAGAAAAAAACCCAGACATTAAATCAAAATTTTGTGTTGAAACTCCCTGGCACATTGTTTTAATCAGCAACTATTAGGAATTTAACATAATAATATGATAATGTTAACACTTGCTCTAATGAGTGGGCAAGAAAAACAATGGAATAGTTGCTTTAAAACACGCCCAGTTCTTTATTTAATCTCCGACTAGGCTATTACATCACTTTATTGGTTAACTCTTTTCCTCCCATTCTCTGTAGTTGAGACGCGCACCACTAATGTAAAAACCCATTCTCGACTAGTCAAGACACGACCAACCTTTCTAAACACAGCTGTCAAAATTTACAGGAGTTATCTTTCTTGATTCTTTGAATGGTAGAACATAGTAGAGTAACAATCAAACAAGTCCAGTGTATTTTGTTGACCGGTATTTGTATTTAAGTTGTTATTGCAATATCGAAAATAAAATAAAAAACTATCAAAATTTGTGTAAACATTATTGATGACGTAACGCCCACATGGGTTCGATTTCATGCTACATGTATTTATAAAATATTTCTTTCAAATCATGTTGGACATTATTATTTAATGAAAGTTGAAGATTGTAAAGGATATATTCACCAAAACCAATCGATGATACACACTTTGAAGTAGTAGATGACGGATGAGATTACTTGTCATCGATTGAAAGTGAAAATAAACTTCATAATTGTCATAAACAATGACGCCAAGGGTCGTCATCGTAGGATTTAAAAATTTAAAAAAATATATATATTAAATAAGTTCTTCTTTAAATTTTATTTGGGTAATTAGACTAACTAAGATGTCCCCTAAAATATTACACACATCAAGAGTGACACATTAGTTGTTTTCTTATAATTTTAGGTTTAAAAAATGTAGGTTAAAAATTACATATTTCACATTGGAAACTTCAGGGATGTGAGAGCGGCTGAAACAAAAAAGCTTACTGTGGCATGGGTCCAGGGGCCGCTCAAGGGCCCCTGAAGGAAAATTGTTGTTTGCAACACCTGGAACTGCCAAAAATTACATTCAATGCTAACAAATCTAAACTGGTTATAACTTATAAGGGACACATCATAAACTTGAAACTATGAAAACATGCAAATGAACCTTGTGTGGTCAACAGTATTGAACATCATATTTTTGTTATTTTAGATGAAATGGAAAAGCGCATTTACGCGTTTCCGCCTAGCTCTCACATCCCTGAAACTTGGTACAGTGATGACGTTTTCTGGTTGTAAATCTGGATCTATAAGAGTAAATGCAAGCAGAAAAAAAAACATTTATTTGATTACTCCACACACTGTACAAGCATCAAAATTGTGGGGTTGGGAGGAAGGGGCATTAATTGGTCACTCTAATACTGAAAATAATAACCCAAACACACAATGAAAGATAATTAAATTTCCATTACGTTCATTACAACATTGATGTCATCCCATTGGTCCAGACGTAGCAAAGGGAGTTTGTTCATTTCTTGATGAATGTAAAATTACGTCGTCAGGTAATGTCATATCTGATGATGTCATTTTATACTGATATGTCTTACTGAGCATTATGGTTTTAACCAAATAAATTATTCAAAATAAAATATGAACTTTTAATGGGTATCTGGGTAAATAAAAAAAATTATCCGCAAAATTATGTGAGACCAGTTCGCCAATTCACTTTTTTTTGTTGTTCATACCCAATTGGAACATAAAAGAAATAACAGACAATGCTTAATTGAATTAATGTACTACTGGCTCCTATGGATGTTGGCAACGTCGGATGCCTGTATGCTCTATAACATCTGAATTACAATGTCAAAATATTAATATATTGCCAAACAAATGATAAACAGAACAATCACATGTTCTATGCAGCTGGAAAATCAACCAGCCCCCACCCTATATCCACCCCTTCCCTCAATATACCAGACAAGATATGTGATACCACCACCCAACCTCGTGAACAAAACAGCCAATCACAGAACACAAGACAAAAGCAACCAACCCACCTTCTTCGTCACAACAACACCGTTGGATAAACCTTAGCATAACCTTACAGAAAGATGAAACCCTTGTATAAAAAAAACACATTTAACATCTTCAGACACCTACCTTTAAACACACAAAACCAGCAGAGATTTAAGAACTTTTCACAACAGAGAAAGAATATTCCTCAATATTGTAGAAGTGATATAAACCGTGTCCGAGCGTGGTAGAGTTTGTTATACAACAAGACAGTCAGCAGTAATGGATCACAGATGGAGAAGTTGAGCCAGGAAGCTGGAGCGGTACCTGTGTGTAGGTAGTGCTCCAAGAAGAGCGTAATTAATTATTCATAGACACACCGACAGGAGAAAGGGAATCCTAGCTATGCTCCACAAATAGACGAGGGGTATTTCGGCAACTCACAGACTTGCCTTAAGTCACAAAACTGTAGAAGTTTTAAGAAACAGAAAAGGAATGGTTACCAACATCTTCTAAAGTGCCTTATTTAATCCTATAAGTACCAGAAAGGTTTTTCAATGATGATGTCATGTGCAAACATCATCAAACAGCAAACATCATCAAACAGCTAATATCATAGAACCTATGAAGAGTTTTATCGCAAAACGCAATAAACGCCACTATACACACCCAATCCTAAAAACGTTTTATTCCAAACCACCATCAATGCCACTCCAGTTTCTCTGTAATCTGTGATATATCCTCAGACAATCATATCGCGTTTTGCTGAAAACTGAATTTGAACTTGTGTTTCTCTACATGTGAACAGTGTCTGAGTGGTGTTCACACATTGGTTTTTAATATGGCGTTTATCACGTTTTACAATGAAACTCTTCATATGTTACCTATCTCCCATAAATTAGTTTATTGAGTTGATAAAGGTCCTGGGGGCCGACCCCCTCCACTGCACTTGAAACTTTGTATTGCCTTAGCAGTACTCTGAGAATGCCTGTTTAGTTAATCTTACTCCTTGGGGTGGGACGTAGCCCAGTAGTAAAGTGCCCGCTTAATGCGCAGTCAGTGTGGGATTGATCCCCATTGGTGGGCCCATTGGGCTATTTCTCATTCCAGCCAGTGCACCATGACTGGTATATCAAAGGCAGTGGTATGTGCTATCCTGTCTATGGGATGGTGCATATAAAAGATCCCTTGCTGCTAATTGAAAAGAGTAGTCCATGAAGTAGCGACAGCGGGTTTTCTCCTTCAATATCTGTGTGGTCCTTAACCATATGTCTGATGTCATATAACCGTAAATAAAACATGTTGAGTGTGTTGTTAAACAAAACATTTCCTTCCTTCTCTATGACTGTCAAAATTACTAAATGGTTAACATCCAATGGGAAATGATTAATACATCAATGTGCTGATTAAACAGTGAGCTGCTGTGTTTTCAAACCAAATATTCCCTTCATTTCTTCTCTCATCATAATCCAGACTACAGTATGTGTCACAATTACTACAACAATGTTATATAAACATCAAACAACCATGGATGAACAAACATACACTCCAAACAGCCACTTTGTAAACACTGGGTTATGAAACAAACATACACTCCAAATAGCCACTTTGTAAACACTGGGTTTGGGGGGCATGAAACAAACATACACTCCAAACAGCCACTTTGTAAACACTGGGTTTGGGGAGAATGAAACAAACATACACTCCAAACAGCCACTTTGTAAACACTGGGTTTGGGGGGCATGAAACAAACATACACTCCAAACAGCCGCTTTGTAAATACTGGGTTTGGGGGGAATGAAACAAACATACACTCCAAACAGCCGCTTTGTAAACACTGGGTTTGGGGAGAATGAAACAAACATACACTCCAAACAGCCGCTTTGTAAACACTGGGTTTGGGGGGCATGAAACAAACATACACTCCAAACAGCCACTTTGTAAACACTGGGTTTGGGGGGCATGAAACAAACATACACTCCAAACAGCCACTTTGTAAACACTGGGTTTGGGGGGAATGAAACAAACATACACTCCAAACAGCCACTTTGTAAACACTGGGTTTGGGGGGAATGAAACAAACATACACTCCAAACAGCCACTTTGTAAACACTGGGTTTGGGGGGCATGAAACAAACATACACTCCAAACAGCCACTTTGTAAACACTGGGTTTGGGGGGAATGAAACAAACATACACTCCAAACAGCCACTTTGTAAACACTGGGTTTGGGGGGAATGAAACAAACATACACTCCAAACAGCCACTTTGTAAACACTGGGTTTGGGGGGAATGAAACAAACATACACTCCAAACAGCCACTTTGTAAACACTGGGTTTGGGGGGCATGAAACAAACATACACTCCAAACAGCCACTTTGTAAACACTGGGTTTGGGGTGCATGAAACAAACATTCCTTTCTTTTCTTCTTTCAAACTACTGTAAACCAAGTCACAAATACCATGTTATAGACACCAAAACCAGTCACTGAGTAAACAATGTGCTGGGGTGTAACATTCATTTCTAATAACTCTGTCTGTATGTATCTGTGTCTGTCTGTCTGCCACAAACACAGATGGCCATCCATAAAGTACTTAATGCCCACCCACCTCATGTACGAGTTTACATCAATCTTCCACGCTGAAAAGATTGCATTCATTTTACGTCAATAATTTCTTTTCTATATGCACTGTCCTTCTCCCTCCTGTACATTATTCATATCTAGTGCCCCCCCCCCCCCCCATCCCCACTCTGCATGTACATATTTTATGGATGGCCCCATATTATGACAGTAAAAGTGCCGACAAGCCAGTCTAGGTATCACTTTCCTCTCCTACACTAACAGAAAGAGGTTGTGGCAAGTGTGCCAACCATGCAGCATTAAGTGTTGCCATAGACTTACATGGAGAAATCCTCACTCACACCTCCATCTGATTGGCCCACTTAAGGCAGGGGGCGGGGCTTAGCAAAATCATACTTTCTAGAAGCAGTATCTCACCAGTCAAGTATTTGTACACTGACTGATTCAGTTCTTGGTAATTTTATTATTAGAAATATTTGTAAAATTATTGGAACATGTGGGATACAGCACCACAGTAAAAGCACCACAGTAAATATTACACACACACACACAAGCACGCACGCACACAAGCACGCACGCACACACACATGCATGCACACACACAAGCACGCACGCACACACACATGCATGCACACACAAACAGGTATAGAGAAAACCCTCTAAACTGGACACCCATGGACCAAGTTAAAAAACATATGGTTTTAGGAGGTATCATTTTAGAGAGGTTCATTACTGAAATTTAAAAAGTTACTGTTAAAGACATTTGGTTTTGTGGAATTCTGCTTTACAGAGGGTCTGGTTTACAGTGGTTTCACTGTGACAGTCATGTAACAACATGGTTGTTGATATGCAGGGTTTGATTAGGCACAGGTATGTGAACGCAACTCAACTCTCACCGACTTAGTTATTGTTTTCTCTTCACTTTGTGGTAAACATTTCATCTATAGTCCGTCCATTTTTCCTAAAAAAACTTTTTTTGTAAATAATTTCAGTTTGGTTTGACATAACAAGAAAAGTAAAAGTGTTTTGGAAATAATTTTAAAAACCACCCTATTTATGTTTGCAATTTAGAAAACAATCGGCTCAGAAATAAATAACTTGTAGTAAATTACACAGTATGAAAAAAGGCGTTCCCTGTGGGATGGACTATAAGTCTTAAGTATTGGAACTGCAGGAGATGGGGCATGGGGAAATGGGAAAAATATGTGCCTCCTTGTCTTTCTATGTTTAAGGTTCAAGCATGCTATCCTGGGCAGACCTTAGCTATCTGGGCTGTCTGTCAATGACAGGGGCTAGTCGTCAGTTGTCAGTGAGAGAGAGAGGTTGGTGTAGTGGCCTTATAACTCCCTATAGAGATGTTAAAATGTGGAAGCCAGTATTGGGATGTGAACCCAGTACCTACCAGCCTTGAAGATGATGGCTTAAGCACTACACCACTGAGGCAGATTCTGTGTGTCATACTTAAAAGTTAAATTTTGTTTTGTTTAACGACACCACTACAGCACGTTGATTCTTTAACCATCAGCTATTGCATATCAAACATTTGGTTATTTTGACATAAACCCACTACATTTTTCTATTAGAAGCAAGGGATCTTTTATATGTACCATCCCACAGACAGGATATCACATACCACGGCCTCTGATATACCAGTCGTGATGTACTGACTGGAATGATAAATAACCCACTGGGCCCACTGACGGGGATTGATCCCAGACTAACCACACGTCAGACGAGTGCCTTACCACTGAGCCCCATCATACATAAAGGTTAACTTTATAATAAATTTAAAACGAGATTAGTTGTAGTCATAGATCATGACTTTACGTATGTTTTCATTTCTAATAAAGGCTATTTCAATTTTATAAAAATTACTGGAAATTCTAAAATTGCTTTTTGGCTAAAATTAAAAATAGCCCTAGAATAGTGATGTAATTTGTGAGAATTTTCCCTGAGTGACATACAAAAACGATTACAAATGTCATCATGTAATGAATTATATTTAACAATGTCATCCTGGCTCTTATAAAGTTTGGAATATTTAGCCTAGGTATTTTTAAATACAACTTATGATGCTAGAGTCAAAACAAGAGTAGGCAAAACACTTTTACTTGTTACTGGGAATGCAAAGTATACAGTAAAACAGATTTAAACTGTAGCTTTTAAACCGTTAATGGCAGGAGACCATATTCATAAAACTTTAGAGTCTACACTCATTTTTTTAATGACTTCACACACATGTAATTTGTATGTGTTGCCATGACAATGTCAGACATTTGAGTCTAGGCACTAAAAGCTTGTGGATGACAGTCTAAACTAGAAATTTGTTAAAGTTTGTCCCACTATTAATCTTACTTCAATTACTACTGCAATATATAAACAGAACATAACTTCAATTTAATGAACGTGTGTGTTATCATGATCAGTAGCTAGGCCCTTTTTCCCATATAGGGCAGCACATACCACAGCCTTTGATATACCATGATTAAGGTTAACACAAATTCTGATGGTTTTGGAACTCATTCTAAATTCTGTGATAAAATCATATCATATACAGTTAACAATAAAAAATTATGCAAATCGTCCCAATGCACTGAATGCAAATTATCCTAATATTGTTTGACACTGTAAAAAATAAACTGTGCAGCAAAGAAAAATAGACAGCTAATAAATTTTAGGTCCAAGTTATAATGAACAGTTCAAAAACTCTATAGTGAATGAGTCTCCAGCACTCACGTCAATTAACACAGGCACATAAATAGAGAATACAACATGAGTAGCCATTAGATACCATTTATCTTATAAAGAGTTGTTTAAAAACGTATCCAACGAGCGAAAGTGAATTGGATACATTTTTAAACAACGAGTTGTAAGATACATGGTATCTAACGGACACGAATGTAGTATTCTGTTTCTTATATATTTCCAGAAAACGGTTTAAAACAAATTTAAATGCCTTTTCCAACTAAAACCTATGTATGGCAGTGTTCGAGATTAACGGTATCCCAATATCCCGGGGATACCAGAATTTAATTTTGGATACCAGACTTCAATAAGCCAGTATCCCACCAGGATACTAATGTAATGTAACATTGTTGTTGGGTTTTCTAATCCTGCGTTTTCATTTTTCGCTGAGCCAGTGAACGTCGGTCATTTACTGAAGTTAGGTAACAGTATTTTCGAGCTTGTATCCAGTCTAATGCTATGCCGTAACAATATCTCCCCCAGCGCATACCCAGTCTGATGCTACACTGGAGCAATAGCGAGGTAGCTATAGGCTGGGAACCGCTAAGTCGCTATTGTTTTTGTTGGATGTTTCCTCCCTTCAAATTTTATTTAAGATATTGATTCCAAATATGTATGAAATTGATACAGGTAGGTTTATCATTAGTAATGTCAGAAACACTTATAGATTACTACTAAATATTAATTTATGTCATTATTACGCAACAATAGATGCAGTAAATCTTTCTGCAGATTCTGTTTGATTGCTAGTTTCACAAATTCCACGATTTCGATTGCGGCATAGCAATACACTGGGAACGAGAACAGTTTCGTCCAAGTTTGTACGATGTTATTTATGAATTTCATTTAAGAGGGATACTAAATTCTCAGGTGGGATACCAGATTTTGAAATGTTAGTATCCAACTGGGATACTGCCCCAAAATTTTAATCTCGAACACTGTACGGTCCTAGCGCTTATAATTAACTTCTGTGTCACAAACAAGTCAATTTCAGGCTAACTTATATGTCAGTATGGCTTTAAAATGTTATCTCACATGTGTGTTAACACTATACATGTGTTATCAAAAATAACATATAAATGAAGGAAGGAAGAAATGTTTAACGACACCCCAGCACAAAAATACACATCGGCTATTAGGTGTCACAAATGGTAAGTATATGAAAATATTATTTATATATATTTATGTAAAACCACAGTGTAAGGAGCTGTGGGTGAAAAGTATACTACAAAACATAAAATCAATGTAACTTCGTAAGTAAATTTTAATGTTCTCACCAATGGGTGTGTAAGAAATAGACATTATTATACAAACTTTTGTATTGCGAAAGCGAAGGTAATACACAAATCCTGACAGGAGTTTTGTAAAATCAGTACGATTCACACGCGAGTGTAATAATTTCTTTATTATCTATATTATTGTTATTTTTTTTAGTAATAACAAAGACTGTCTCAAATTGTTTCAACCACACCTAGGTGATGAGGAATGATGTCATGTTTCACATGCACAACCTGAGCTAGGACTGGTATGACGTTGCTTCCCAAAATTACATCATTACACTTGTTATTACATGTGTGCTTCGTATGTTTTTATTAACTCGGTTGGGTTGAACCAGTGCCAGATCTAAGGGTGGACCTAGGGGGCCCACTAAATTTTGCAACAGTTATATTTTCTTTTAATTTTTTACATTTTTTTACATTGGAGTATCCAAGGAATCCCTTTGGGAACACTTGTGGACTTCAGCCACATGTCATTGGGGCCACTGTGAACCATATAGGTGATAAGGCCATTTTCAAAGTGGTACATGACTTTATTGCAGGTAGTAAATGTTTTCAAACTTAATACTGGTTCTCACTTCACTTCTCTGACCATCTATTTTCTTTCTCCCTTCAACCTGTTTTATGTTTCTCTCGCTATTTCTCCATTTCTATTTTCTGTCGCTTCTTAAGTCGTAGTAAATTTCATATCATAACTGCTTCCTTTCATATTTAATTATCTATTATTGTTAATATTTATTTATCTATTATTGTTAATATTTAATTATCTATTATTGTTAATATTTAATTATCTATTATTGTTAATATTATTACTATCAGTTATGTGCATATTATTATTATTCATCTTGCTACATATAAATATACTTGTTTTTAAATTTGCGTGAAAAGGTCCTTAATCTAGGCTTTGGCATGTTGACCGACCCCACTGTTATAAAAAGACGGAATAAATATTGTTTAAAACAACTACAAGCTTTAAACTTTCACCTAGCTAAATATGACTATCAACAATATTCATAATGCAAGACAGAGCCAGGGGACAAATACACTAAACATTTTAGGTGAGTATATATGAGGGTGTGTGTCTATATTAATATATATATATATAATAAGTGATCCAAAACTCATTTTTGGTAACTGAAATTGGACATTAGTTAGATATTATTGCAAGGGGTCATTTATATACATCATCCCACAGACATGATAGCACATACCACGGCCTCTGATATACCAGGCATGGTGCCCTGACTGGAATGAGAAATAGCCCAATGGGCCGCCGACAGAGATCAATACCATGCAGACATAAAGTACATTAAGCCAGCCTTTATCACTGGGCTACGTCCAGCCCACACTGAGCCTCAAGTCTGATGGTTTAACCATGACACCACCGAGGCCAGCCTGTGATTTAATCTAGTGAGCTATTGTGAGTGGAAAAGGGGGGATAACTCTCACCTTTCTTTTTCTTCTGTATTATGAAGTTTGGTTTTGTCGACTCTTGGGTCAAGGCAGTTACTACCGCCACTGGTTTCACTGGGTCGGCTTCTGGTTGGGGAGGTGGTGGTGGGGGAGGAGGCATGTCCTCAGGAATATCATTTGTTGGCATGGAAACTGCAAAAGAGAAAATACACATTGCATGCACTTACATATATGTATATTATCCATTCGTTCTGAAATAAAAGTTTCTCTAGTGACTGCTCTAAATATTGTAGCACATGTATACCAGTCATGAGGTACTGGGTGGAGTCGAAAAATAATAATTGTCCAAACCTATGACCCTTGCACCTAAAATGACCGAGCTAGATCGTGCCTCATAAAGTTAGTTTGTTTTGTGTAACAACAAATCTAGAGCATATTGACTTATTAATCATCAGCTATTGGATGTCAAACATTTGGTAATTTTAACATACACATATAGTCAGAGTTTAAAAAGTTTGTTTTGTTTAACAACACTACTGGACCACATCAATTACTTAATCATCGGCTATTGGATGTCAAACATTTGGTAATTTTGACTCATAATCATCAAAGGAAACCTGCTACATTTTTTTTAATACAGCAAGGGATATTTTATATGCACTTTCCCAAAGACGGCCTTTGTTCAGTTGTGGTGCACTGGTTGGAACAAGAAAAAACTATAGTCTTAGAGAGGAAACCGGATACATATTTCCATTAGTAGCAAGGTATATTTTATATGTACCATCCCACAGACAGGACAGCACATACCATAACTTTTGTTTTACCAGGTGTGGTGTACTGACTGGAACAAAAAATAGCCCAATGGGGCCACTGACAGGGATCGATCCTATACCAACCATGCATAATGCAAACACTTTACCACTGATCTACGCCCAACCCCACACTATAACAATTGTTGATATAGCTCATTTTAAGGGATCAAGGGGTCTACTATATTCACATTAAACAAACAGGACAACACATACCATGGCCATTGATATACCAGTAATGGGGTGGAAGGAAGGTAGGAAATGTTTTATTTAACGACACACTCAACACATTTTATTTACGGTTATACGGCATCAGACATATGGTTAAGGACTACACATGTATTGAGAGAGGAAACCCACTGTCGCCACTTCATGGACTACTCTTTTCGATTAACAGCAAGGGAACTTTTATATGCACCATCCCACAGACAGGATAGTACATCCCACAGCTTTTGTTACACTAGCTGTAGAGCACTGGCTGGAATGAGAAATAGCCCAATGTGTCCACTGACGGGGATCGATCCTAGACTGACCGCATATCAAGCAAACATTTTACCACTGGGATACGTCCCGCCCCAGTCATGGTTCACTGACTGGATTTGTTCCTATGACCCAAGAACCTCAGACTGAGTGCTTTACCAACTGAGCTAGGTCGTGCCTCATAAATAGAGGATTCATCACGAGTGTTTTTTAATATGGAAAATATCAACCTTGTCTATGTTAGAGGCAGAGCCTCGACAAATACCGATTAACTAGATGAGGTTGATATTTTACATATTAACAAACATGAGTAGTGAATTCTGTTTATCCTATAACACTTCTAAAATAACGTTTTCATTAGATACTTAGTAAATTACAGTGCTAAAGTCACCTTCATCAGTAATATGACGTCATTATGATTAGCACAAATTACTTTGACATAACGCACTTTAACTAAATCTTATGAACACATTACACTCAGGTATACAGGTCTTGTTGGCTTGTAAACAAACGACCCATTCACAGTAACACGTTATTATCGAGAGACCTTGAAAATTTGCATATACCTTTAAATTTGCATACCATTATTAACCGAGTTAATAAACTAAATTATCACATGGGTTTATGACATGGATATCATGGTTAGGTTTTTGGATAAACATATTGTATCACATGCACTATGAATATTTCCACATACCTGCCATATTCTGAGTCTTCTTCAGTCTAATGTTCGACAGTTCGGCCAAGAGAGCCGACTGTGTTTGATCTAATGAAGACACATTTTGATTTTCCGCCATCCTGGAAGACATCATCGATGTCGTTGGTACCTCCCTTTCCCGCGGTGGGCGCTGACTCGGTATCGTCGAGATGGGAGGCGGTGGTGGGGGGACCTTCTCAACAGAGGTGAACAAGTTTTGATTTGATGATGGTGGCGACATATAGGTCTTGTCTTGACCTTTCGACTGGAGGGGTGGTGGTGGGGGTGGGGGAGATGGTGACCGCTTTTCCTGCCATGCTGCCAGGTACCGGTCCGATGGAGACACTGGAGGGGGTGGGGCTGGAAACGACGGGGGCGGGGGAACGAGACTCACAGAGTCGTGTTCACTGCTGTAAGGGGCCACCCTCGCTTCGGTCGCATTCAGTTGCAGATTCGGATTCCTCGTTTGCTGAATCCTTTGAGCATGCTCAGTAAGAATATCCTGTCGACGGTGAGTAACAGGGCTCCTGGTCTGCGGTATCCTTTGAGCGTACTCACCACTGACGACGTCCTGTCTGTATTGAGCAGCAGGATTCTGTCTCTGGTTCACAGGACTCGATGACATTGCATTATTTCTCAACTGCTGCACCTGTTTGTCGAAGTGATGTGGGGGTGGTTGGTTGGGGGGTTGAGGACACAGAGGGGGGCCTTGCATGTGATGTGCCGACGGTCCTGCCACACAGTGTACGTTGCGGTATTCGCCTGCCGAAAGGGGAGGCAACTCATGTGGTCCCGACTCGTTCTGAATCCACCTAGTGTAGGCGTAGTTTGATTCCGAACTTCCCGAACTAGCACCCGAACTTGACCTTGTTCTGTAGCCATTGGTCTCACTCCCGTTCACTGGACTCGGGTATCCTGGTTGTCGTGGCGATTGAATGTGGTGCTTGGGTGACTGGGGTAAATTTACTCCGTACGAAAATGGCCGATTGTCCTGGAGCTGAGGCGACTGTGGTTGGTGATTTTGATTTCGTTTCGCTAGCGGCGAAGAAGGCCTCGGTTGCCATGGCGACTTATTTTGTGAGCTGTATGAATGGTCGAAGACGTCTGGTTCATTGTATATTCCACTGTCAGACAAGGGAGAAGTCTGAAAAATAACAAAAAAAAATGAAATTCAGAAAAACATTCAACATTTAAGGCCTAAAGTTAAAGTTTGTTTTGTTTAATGACACCACTAGAGCACGGCTACTGGATGTTAAACATTTGGTACTTCTGACATGCAAGTCTTCAGAGGAAACCTAGCTAAATTCCCCATCCCAACCAGTGTCCCATGGCTACATATGTACATAAAAGATTGTTGTGTATGCTGTCTCGGCTGTGGTAGAGTGTATATAAAAGATCCCTTCCTAGTTTATCAGTAGGAGTAGCTAATATGGTGGCTGATGGCTTCCTCTCTTTTCATCCCGACACCCTCTCTGTCCCTCCCTCCCACTCCCTCCTGCTCTCTCCCTCGCTCGCTCTCTCTGTCAAAATAACCATCTGTTAGACACCAAATAGCTGTAGTTTAAAATGTGCTTAGGTGTCATTAATCAAATATCCACATGGGAGAGGCTTGAGGAAAACTGTTATTGCATATACCCACTACCTACAAAATAAGGTTTTATTTAAACCATGTATGTATAGAATTTTTTTTATATCAAACCCACAAGGCACCTCCCCATGTCATCTATCTGGGGCATAATTTTGTCCAGGTTGTCCAGTATTCAACCTGTTGGTCATCACAAATGCGATAAAAATATAAAAGTGGCGACAAAATAATCAATGTGGCAAATGTTTGTAGCGATTATTTTTTTTATAAAAAAGAGTAAATATGAGCTCAGTTTTAGGTATCCAGTAAGAAAGAATAATTTCAACCATTATCTAACCTTCTGATCTGTCTGGCCACGTTATCGAGTCTCCGATTGGACAAATAATGCATGAATTCGGTTTATTATTCTTTGTTTATTGCTACATGTAGATTTCTGTTTGTTGTTATATAAACATAATCCAGCACCAGACACCTGAGCACATTGCATATTGTCAAAGTGCTTGATATCAGATTCTGACAAATTCCATTGAATTTTGATAGTGTTCCCATTTCTTGTCCACTCTCATGACAAAACAAAAGAATCACCAATCAGGCTTGACGAATATGGCATCTGACTGTTGATTTCCATGGAACACAATGCAATATAACCCTTTGTATAATTTTGAATAAAAATAGTATTGGTAGTAAATCTTATTACTGGGTAGTCAGTGGGTTCAAAACCCCTCCCTGCTCAAGAAAAGTTTCTTTTTTCAAAATATATTTTCCGAGGGAGCCCGACTCGACCCACTGATAAACGTTAGTCACCAGTTTAGACATACCTTCCTCCCTTATCAGTAGAAGTACCTAATATAAGTCTAGACATACCCACACCCTGCTACACTTCCTTCACACATGCCTGCTTACGATAAATTAATACAGTATTATTGTTTTAAGATCAATGTGTCATGTATTTGATGTAATAAAACATAAAAATATTGAATGACATGTTTTGTTTTAGGCCTAAAAATAAAACTTGTATTTTTCCGGGAACCCGATCTTACCTAGAAAAAAGAGCCGACCCTTATTATTTTTTGGATGCATTAATTTCTTCTTTTTTTTCTCATTTTCACCCATATAGTTATATAGTTTGAAAGAGTATATACATAGCATTTTATGTGGACCCATGGATGGTGAATGTTATTGAAAAAAAAAAGCCGACAGGTTCCTGGATACACACATTTTGAAAAAGCTTTATTAATTGATATATTAAAAAGTAATAGTTTTGAGATAAATGTGCTTGAAATGTTTATATATCTGCCATGTATTTGATGTAATACATATTACATATAAAAGTAAAAAAGACATGTTCTTATTAATTGTTATGTAAAATAAATGTGCCAATATTTTTCTGAAAGTGGCTACAAAATTCTGAATCTAAGACACACACGCGCGCACACACACACACACGTTAGATTCAGACCCCTTGGGGGCGAATATGATCTTAGAAAACCTTTTTTTCTATATTTTATCTTGAATACCCATGTGTACATATGAATAGCTTAATATTGCACTGTAAAAAAAATGTTTTAGCCTTAGCAAGGGGATCTCTGAATCTCCCCCCCCCCCCACCTCCCCCTGCACCAGCATATACCCATGTCTATTGTTACAGTTTAAGTCTGTATATTATAATGTAGTCATACATAACTTGTTTAAACAGACACATGTATTACAGCTTTATTAAACTGAATTTATTTATACCAGAGCACACTGATTAACTAATTATCAGCTATCCGATGTCAAACAGTTGATGATTCTGACACAGAGTCTTACAGAGGAAACCCACTGCATGTACATTTATCCATTAGTAGCAAGTGATCTTCCATACGCATTTTCTCATAGACAGAGCAGCACATACCACTGTTGATACCCCAGCTGTGGAATAATGGTTTGAATGGGAAAAGAACCAACCAGAGAATGGGTCCACCAAGGGGTTTCGATCCCACAACCCATGAACTTCACGTAGGTCCTCAAATGGTCTGACTGTTCACGGTCAGTGTTGTAAAACCCAGCAGTGTAGCACAGAAGATTCTCATACATTGTGTTTCTATTCTGAGGAGATTCGACATGTATCAAATGGTCTGACTGTTCGTGTTCTGTGCTCAGCCCAGTTTTACCAGATCAATAGTGCGATTCCAGTACAGTCAAACCTGCTTAATTCTCCACCTCTGTATAACAACCGCATGTTTTATTCTCCCAAATCATCTAATAGTAACTTTAACTATTTTGAACACCCATCTGTTTATAGAGATCACCATTTTATTTCCCAAAATCATCTAATATAGTAAATTTGCCTGCATTAATCAGCCACCTGTTTTAAGAGGACACCTTGCTATTCTCTCAAATCATTTAATTGAATTAAGCTGTGTTTTCATATACATTGAAACCCTCTAAACCAGACACCTTTAGGACCATGTAAAATGTCTGGTTTTAAGAGGTATCCAGTTTATTTCTTCTGTACTGCTGGTATATCAAAGGCCGTGGTATGTACAATCCTGTCTGTGGGATGGTGCATATAAAAGATCCCTTGTTGCTAATCAAAAAAAGTAGCCCATGAAGTGGTGACAGCGGGTTTCCTATCTCAATACCTGTGTGGTCCTTAACCATATGTCTGATGCCATATAATCGTAAATAAAATGTGTTCAGTGCATCGTGAAATAAAACATTTTCTTTCTTCTTCTATACTGATATTTAAAAAGAAGGGGCGTGTAAAAACGTCTGGTTTTGAAGGAATTCCAGTCTACAGAGGGTCCAGTTTACAGAGGGTCCAGTTTACAGAGGGTCGTTTACAGAGGGTCTGGTTTACATAGGGTCCAGTTTACAGAGGTTTCACTACACATGTGTATGTTTTCTGTGTACATATTACATGAAGCCACAGATCTGTGTTCATGTTGATCATTTCCATACCCGGGCATGTATACCCATCCATGAAAACATAACGACAGAAATTAATGTCAAAAGGACACTGTCAGTTTAGACTTCTAGCCCATGCTGATGAAGGAAGGAAGGAAATGTTTTATTTAATGACATACTCAACACGTTTTATTTAAAGTTATATGACATAGGACATATGGTTAAGGAACACACAGATATTGAGAGAGGAAACCTGCTGTCACCACTTCATGGGCTACTCTTTTCGATTAGCAGCAAGGGATCTTTTATATGCACCATCCCAGACAGGACAGTATGTACCACGACCTTTGTTACACCAGTTGTGAAGCACTGGCTGGAACGACTGTGCTGATAATGATGCTTTCTTCTATATGACATTATTTCTTGTTGGATTCTGTGATTCTGTTATCCATGTATCCATGAACAATTGCTTGGAAAGCAATTCTAAATCCACATATATGGATCATGCACGGTTCACATATAGCATGGAGCCACAGACATGGCAGACACATTATTTTGTTAGCTCATGGATTTACATATTCATGGAAAATGGAGAGGAAAAACATACACATGGAAACGTAGCTTTAACTTGTATTGAACAGCTTATCATGAAGCATTTAATTCAGTATAATTAAACTATATAAAGCAGTTTCATTTACCGGTCTATTCTCAAAAATAATCTAGCACAGTGTCAGTTAATCTATAATATATACCACTCTGTTATCTGTTATGACAAAACATTAATACATGGTCAAGGCCATATCTCTGCACACTGCAGAGTCGAAAAGGCATTTGACAAAAAATAGTGGTTATTTCTATGTTACAGTATCTCTAAATAGTGCCTCTTCTATAGGACAGCCACTCCCGAGGAGATTCATTACTGAAGATTTCATCCCTCTGCCAAAAAGAAGTGATCTCTGGAGATTTCATCCCTCTGTCAAAAAGAGGTGATCTCTGGAGATTTCATCCCTCTGCCAACAAGAGGTGATCTCTGGAGATATCATTCCTCTGCCAAAAAGAGGACTGCCAGACTATTTCATTTCAAATTATTTTCGTGCTTATATCCATGTAAGCTTCAAGCCCACTGTCCTGGGCACACACCTCAGCTGTCTGGGCTGTCTGTCCAGGACAGTGGGTTAGTTGTTAATTGTTTGTGATTAGTGAGAGAGAAGAGGGTGTAGTGGCCTTACTTCTACCCACCGAGTCGTTAAAACTTTCTCTGGGTGGGAACCGGTACCGGGCTGCCAACTCTGTACCTACCAGCCTAATGTCCGATAGCTTAACCACGACACCACTAAGGCCAGATTATATATAACGATTCCATATAGATGTATATACCACTTTGTTATCTGACCATTTAACCAAGTTTCACTGTGTTAGCAGATTTGTCTGTGTGCTCCAGATAGAGGTAAAACTAATCACGGTCTTTTCACTTGGTCAGGGACACGGAATAATGGCGGGATTAATGTGTTAACTCATCAGCGAACACATTCAGAGCTACTTTCATGTCACAATTGCCAATATCTTAACAGCACAAGTCCATTTTCCATGGTGTAGTGGTAAATGTAGGTGCCACATTCATATCCCAATGCTGACACCAACATAACAGGGCTTCTAGATTATGGTAGCCCCACTTCCATGGCTAGTAAATAACTACTATTGCCATGCCCGACGGCTAGTGAATATTTTTTGTAAAATGTTGCAGTTAAGTCTATTTTGTAAATATGAATATTCTGACCCCAACCCCTACACCCAAGGTTAGTGTTTTTAAGCTATATCTCTCTCTTTAGCAAAGGAAGGAAGGAAATGTTTTATTTAACGACGCACTCAACACATTTTATTTACAGTTATATGGCACCGGCTCTCTCTTTAGGTGACATATCCAATTTTTACTATTATTTAGTAAAACTAAATTTTTAACTGATCCCATTAATTAACACTGATCCCAGGTTTTTGAAACTGTATTCTAAATTAACTTAACTTAAGTAGGGCTAGTGAATTTTTAATCATGGCTAGTAAATTTTTGAAATCACTGATCCCATGGCTAGTAAATTTTTGAAATCACTGATCCCATGGCTAGTGGTTTTTGAAATCACTGATCCCATGGCTAGTGGTTTTTGAAATCACTGATCCCATGGCTAGTGGTTTTTGAAATCACTGATCCCATGGCTAGTGGTTTTTGAAATCACTGATCCCATGGCTAGTGGTTTTTGAAATCACTGATCCCATGGCTAGTGGTTTTTGAAATCACTGATCCCATGGCTAGTGGTTTTTGAAATCACTGATCCCATGGCTAGTGGTTTTTATAAACATTCTAGAAGCCTTGAACATAAAATGACTTCTGTACAGCTCAGTGCAAGATTTACATCTCTCATATTACTTTAAATAATAACGAGAAAATTAAGGATCTCTGAAAACTGCGGAAAGGAAAGGAAAAGAATGTTTGTTTTACATCTCACAGTCTTCGTATTGAGTAAAATCGAAGCGAGATGTAAGATCATGCTCCTGAAATGGTGCTGGGTGAGCATTCATATGAAGTGTCAAATAAAATGGAGTACAATTTTACTGCAAGGCAATCAATTAGCCACGCTCCTAACACTGTCCATGCAAGTGTGAAGAGTTTCAAAATTAGTGGGTCTCTGGTCAAATCAAAGTTCCATAATTAACCCAGCGATGCAGGGTTTGGGTTTTGTTTTTTGTTTTTTTTTTAACTCTGGAAATGCATACATTGCACAGAAAATGTGGGTATATTTTGTTTTTTTTATCTCCTCCTCGTCTTCCTTGATCCCTTCTCATTGGCCATGCATGTGCCCCTTCATTTTCTTTGGTACCCTAAATGCTATCCTTTACATTTTTATATAGAAACACAAACTTTTATGACTTTGACTTGCCCATAAATGACCTTATTTGGACCCACAGTGTCACAATATTATTATTTGAGGTGGCTCATCTTTATTTCTTCTACAGATGGTGCTGTTGTAGCTACAGTCAGAAAAAAAATTAAAAAATTAAAATGTTGACGCACAAATTCAATATTGACCCTGCACTGACCAGAGACCAGCATTTTGTTTTTTCCTAACAGTAAACAACTGCTAACTGCCCTTGCCCTCAGTAGTTAGAAAACAAAACACCTCCGCCTGAAGACAACAGCTACATCGTGCACGTAGCACCAACAAAGACAGCAGCAGTGTGAGAAATTCTCTCTTATTGATCTCCGTCACACTCCGGTCTCACCCACTCTGCTCATCTGTCACACACAAATCAAGAGATAGTCCAGACATCATCCAGGTCTCAACCCACGATTTATTTTCCCCCCATCTCTCAATATTATCGTTTTGGGTCTCTGATTTTGTTGTACAATGAACATACAGAAGTTGAATGTTATTTACTGAGACGTAGACTGGAGGTAAGGATCAGACAACATTTATTTACAGCGCATTATCAGGCTATTTATATAGCTGTCCAGGAAAATGAAGACAATAGGGCCACTACGTTAATATTCAAACCCCCAACCCCTACCCCAACCCCCCAGGTACAGACCACACTCCATCCCTGATTTACAAACTACACTGATAAAATGTTTTTACCTTGCTTGTTGAAGAAATTCTCTGCTGTTCAAAATGTTTAACAAATATATTTTAGCATACTGTTAAATCATTGAATATCAAGTGTCATATATATTGTAATTTTCATCCTTTGTTTCAGACACATTGGAACTTTAACACAAAGTTTGTTTTGTTTAACGACACCACTAGAGCACACTGATTTATTAATCATCAGCTATTGGATGTCAAATATATGATCATTTTAAAAAAGTCATAGAGTGGAAACCCAGTACATTTTTTTCCATTAGTAACAAGGGATCTTTTATATGCACCATTACACAAACAGGATAGCACATGCCACGGTTTTTGATATACCAGTAGTGGTGCACTGACTGGAAAAATAAATAGCCCAATGGGCCACCGACGAGGATCAATCCTAGACCGACTGGGGTGCATCAGGCGTGTGCTTTAACCACTAGGCTACGTCCTGCCCCTTAACACAAAGAGTCAGACAATGTAAGTTATTTATACGTTCAGACTCTTAGAAATCTAGACAAAAATATAGTTTGTCAGGCCTCCTGGCAGACAATAATTCAAGGGTATTTTATAAAAACAAAACAAACCATACGTGTTATGAATGGGTTTGAAATGTTTTGAAATTGGACCCTATATTTCGTGCACTTTGAATTTTTTTAAACAGCAGTTCTCTTACTATCATCCATCTAAAAATCATAAAAATATATCGATTAGTTTACCCTCTGAACCTTTGGGCAGAAACCCTAATTGGTACTTGTATAAAGAAATCTAACACCATATAACCATAAATAAAATGTGTTGAGTGCATCATTAAATAAAACATTTCCCTCCTTTTGTATAAAGAAAAGCTGGTATTTGTTACACATGTATTTTTTTTTTGTAGTTAACAAGGATGTTCTATAAATATGTAGTATTTGTAACATAATATATTTTGTATTAAATATGTAATACTTGTGAATTATGTGATCTTTGTAAAATGTTATAATTAATTTTGTATTTCATAAAGATGTTCTATAAAATATTTGTATAGTTTATTTTGTATTCAAAAAGGGTGTTCTATAAATATGTATTATTAGTAACATACTTACAGGATATTAAACAAGCTACCATTTCATTTCATATATTATGTTCCGTATGAAACCATTTTTAATTGTCATGAGCTTTAGCAAGTGACAAGGAAAATTATTTCACTAGGGACATAATCATGATACGAAATGGTACTGAGTTTAATATCCTATTTATTACCCATTAATCGCTTTCAATTTATATCACTAAACTTGTTTGATTAACATAAGATCGTTGTGTGCCAGTCATATGACATCAAGGTGTTACATCCCACTTGATGTTCTAGTGGCATGTAACACTTGGATATGAACCAAAATACATTTAACCATATGGGTAATAATATAATTTATTTTGTAATTAACAAAGATCTTCAACAGATATGTAATAATTTAAGATGTGACATACCGGTACTTTTCCGATAGAAAACGTCGAAAGTCGAGTTTCTGGGCTGCGTATAGGAACACACGGTGCTGGTTTTCTGATTGTAAACACTTCATTCTGAAATAACGGAGAAAAAAAACTACAGAAACTCAGAAAATGTTATATAAAACCACAAACATGTTAAAATAAGAAATATTTGTTTTACAACACCCCAGTATGGTTCAGAAACTCTTCTTTCTGCAACTACACTGATGGAAAACAAACAAGGAAACACATGATATGTGAGACCAAATTTAATTCACTGCTAAGAATTGGGTTTTTTTTTTTGCGATGGGGTATCATTAAGCATTCTACCATGACTTTGGAAAATACTTGATTCTGATTGGCTAGTTACCTTAAATCCTAGGTGATTAATCACGGATAACCACCTAAGATTTAATTAGGCCATTTTACTGAGGTATGAATACAACACGGTATACAAACGGGCACCTTTCACATCGGTATGCTTCAGGAAGTTTTTGATATAAATCCAGACTTGTTTGAAGACGAAATGTATGTAGAGTTGCCAAAACAATAAAATAATGAAAGTAAGTACAAAAACAGCAGTTTTAACAAGAAGAAATGGCAAAATACCCATGTAACTCTACAATACTGTAGCCTAGTTATAGCAGACGATTAAATTTTGTTACGGTCAACGACAGTCACTTTTCACACCCTTGTTTTGGCTTCGTACACAGTAAAATAAAACATATCCAATGGTAATTTGTTGATATGATATATTTGACAAAAGGTACTTTTTATTTCTTTCATATTTTGAAACTTAAAATTAATATTTTCTACAGAATTATGAAAACTTAAAAACTACCAACCTGTAAACAGCGTTGTCTGCTTGTTTTTAGAAATTTGATAGGGGTCAAGGTTAGTAGATCGGTTTTTATTTTTATGTGGCGAAGCATTGTAAAATATAGCTAATTTTGAATTTGAATAATGTCAGTATTCTAATGACGTCACTTTGAATCTCCTTATAATAACCATACACTGGGTAAATGATGTTTCCGTTTTAAGAATGTTGGAAAAATTCCAATGCAAAATTGCTATTGATTTTTTTATTTTTTAACATTACTAATGCACCTGAACATTTTTGAAGAAACTATTGGGATTAAAAAATTGTACCTTTTACGAAATATGGATTTCAAGTAAAATTACGGTAGGATATGCTATATTTATTGCTACGGGCCAAAACAAGGGTGCAAAAAGTGATTGACTGTCATCGACCTTACAAAATGAAAAAGAAAATGACAGAATATCATGCTTATCAATAATATTATTTGAAATGGTGGGGCCCAAACAATTTTTTCTATATCTTTAAATATATAGAGACTGAAAATCAACAGAAAATGGAACATAGTGTAGGGGTGGTCCTCACAGCACACCCCTCCCCCGAGTGGCCCTTGTATATTCCCTATTTTCGTAAATTTGTTTTACTTTTAAAACTTTTAAATATTTAAATACTTTGGTATAAATTGATCTATACATTTTTTCAAGCCTTTCAATATCTCACAAAATATAAGGGCTGGGATGTCTGGATGTTTTCAAATTGAGGACAGTAATGTGATTAATTATTTTCAGAATTAAGACTGCATTAAACATTGCAGCTTGGTCGACTTTTGAGAGGGGTGTAGGGGTGATTTATTAAATTTTAAACAAACATGTTATTTATTCTTGTTTATGGATTTTACTTTACATCTGTTAATAAAATAGACAAGATTAAATATTTGTTCCAAGTTCTACGGTTGTAAGTATTTATTTATTATGTTTTTCATACTGTCAACAGGTGTTGGTTGACATTACAACATTATCCACATAAACAAAGTGGAACTATCCTGCCTGTTCACTCCTATTCCTTCCGCGTATTAAAACTAGTTCTAACTTTGAATACGTTTTAATCATGGTAGAATGGAGATAAACATACTCTAATTTCATTTTCGAGGTACATGTAGGTTATCGTGGATTTAACACCACTAAATGTTACATTTAAAACCTCACTCTAACGCGTTCGGTTTTAAATGACATTTAGAGGTGTTAAATCCACGATAACCTACATGTACCTCGAAAATAAAATTAGAGTATGTTTATCTCCTAATTCATTCATTCATTCATTCATTCATTCATTCATTCATTTGTTCATTCACAGCTGAAGTATTTTATACCAATATTAATTTTATATATGTACATACATCAAATATCATTGTGACATCACTTAATTAGGCACAAATTCCATTTGTCCAGAATCCGTGTATGTATACTAATAAATCACAATGCATAGATATGCACACACATACGGAGGATGCATAAATGGAATCTACTCAATTCGGGGGCGGGACGTAGCTCAGTGGTACAGCTCTCGCTTGATGTATGATCGATCTAGGATCAATTCTCATCGGTTGGCCCACTGGGCTATTTCTCGTTCCAGCCAGTGCTCAACAATTGGTGTAACAAGGGCCGTGGTATGTACTATCCTGTCTGTGGGATGGTATATATAAAAGATCCCTTGCTGCTAATAGAAAAGAGTAGCCCATGAAGTGGCAACAGTGGGTTTCCTCCCTCAATATCTGTGTGGTCTTTAACCATATAACCGTAAATAAAATGTGTTGAGTGCGTCGCTAAAGGGTCTATCTTCAGGGTGCTGCCACTGTAACGTGTAGGACATTCAGAGCATTTTTGGTGACTAAAATTACATGTTAAAGATATTTTCTTGTTTAGAGTTAAAAGTTTGTTTTATTTAATGATACCACTAGAGCACACTGATTTATTAATCACCGGCTATTGAATGTCAAACATTGTAATTTTGACTTATAGTCTTAGAAACGAAAAACACTACATTTGTTTTAGTTAGTAGCATAGCACTTACTATGCCCTTTAATATATCAGGGGTGATGCACTGGCTGCATGGAACAAGAAATAGCATAATGGACACACCGACATGGATTGATCCTAAACTGACTACACATCAAGTCAGCGCTTTACCACTAGGCTACATCCCACCCTCTTATTTAGAATATCACTGTCTGTATAAACAAGGTGTTTATTGTCGTCCTAATGTCTGTAGTAGCCAAATTCAGATTTTTACTTTCCAATAATTTTGTATATATGAAGACAAATATATACATGAATGTATTACAAAACAAAATGAAAAATTATTTCTACAAACATTAGTACATGACTGAAAACACAATGGCTACACAGACACTGGTATTCTAAATAAGAAAATGTCATTAATATATAATAGTAGTTGTCAAAAGGGCTCTGCTAGTCGGAAACATCTTAAAGTGATAGAAAACTGAGAAGAATGCCTTTAATGAACAAATGTACAAAGTGATTTCTCATCAATCAATACAGGCGGGCTCCTAAGTAGACATGTTTGCTCCAACAGTTTCGTCAATCTTACGATGATGTGCATGTAATCTGCATTTGGTGTTGTCTTACGATGATGTGCATGTATTCTGCACTTGTTGTTGTCTTATGATGATGTGCATGTAATCTGCATTTGTTGTTGTCTTATGATGATGTATTCTGCATTTGTTGTTGTCTTATGATGATGTGCATGTAATCTGCATTTGTTGTTGTCTTATGATCATGTAATCTGCATTTGTTGTTGTCTTATGATGATGTGCATGTATTCTGCATTTGTTGTTGTCTTACGATGATGTGCATGTATTCTGCATTTGTTGTTGTCTTACGATGATGTGCATGTATTCGGCACTTGTTGTTGTCTTATGATGATGTGCATGTATTCGGCACTTGTTGTTGTCTTATGATGATGTGCATGTATTCTGCATTTGTTGTTGTCTTATGATGATGTGAATGTATTCTGCACTTGTTGTTGTCTTATGATGATGTGCATGTACTCTGCACTTGTTGTTGTCTTACGATGATGTGCATGTACTCTGCACTTGTTGTTGTCTTACGATGATGTGCATGTACTCTGCACTTGTTGTTGTCTTATGATGTGCATGTACTCTGCACTTGTTGTTGTCTTATGATGATGTGCATGTATTCTGCACTTCTTGTTGTCTTATGATGATGTGCATGTACTCTGCACTTCTTGTTGTCTTATGATGATGTGCATGTATTCTGCACTTCTTGTTGTCTTATGATGATGTGCATGTATTCTGCACTTCTTGTTGTCTTCTGCAGATGTATTCTGCATTTGTTGCTGTCTTATGATGTGCATGTACTCTGCACTTGTTGTTGTCTTATGATGATGTGCATGTACTCTGCACTTGTTGTTGTCTTATGATGATGTGCATGTATTCTGCACTTCTTGTTGTCTTATGATGATGTGCATGTATTCTGCACTTCTTGTTGTCTTCTGCAGATGTATTCTGCATTTGTTGCTGTCTTATGATGATGTGCATGTACTCTGCACTTGTTGTTGTCTTACGATGACGTGCATGTACTCTGCACTTGTTGTTGTCTTATGATGATGTGCATGTATTCTGCACTTCTTGTTGTCTTATGATGATGTGCATGTACTCTGCACTTGTTGTTGTCTTATGATGATGTGCATGTATTCTGCACTTCTTGTTGTCTTATGATGATGTGCATGTATTCTGCACTTCTTGTTGTCTTCTGCAGATGTATTCTGCATTTGTTGCTGTCTTATGATGATGTGCATGTACTCTGCACTTGTTGTTGTCTTATGATGATGTGCATGTACTCTGCACTTGTTGTTGTCTTATGATGATGTGCATGTATTCTGCACTTCTTGTTGTCTTATGATGATGTGCATGTATTCTGCACTTCTTGTTGTCTTCTGCAGATGTATTCTGCATTTGTTGCTGTCTTATGATGATGTGCATGTACTCTGCACTTGTTGTTGTCTTATGATGATGTGCATGTATTCTGCACTTCTTGTTGTCTTATGATGATGTGCATGTATTCTGCACTTCTTGTTGTCTTCTGCAGATGTATTCTGCATTTGTTGCTGTCTTATGATGATGTGCATGTACTCTGCACTTGTTGTTGTCTTATGATGATGTGCATGTACTCTGCACTTGTTGTTGTCTTACGATGATGTGCATGTATTCTGCACTTGTTGTTGTCTTATGATGATGTGCATGTATTCTGCATTTGTTGTTGTCTTACGATGATGTGCATGTATTCTGCACTTGTTGTTGTCTTATGATGATGTGCATGTATTCTGCATTTGTTGTTGTCTTATGATGATGTGCATGTACTCTGCATTTGTTGTTGTCTTATGATGATGTGCATGTATTCTGCACTTGTTGTTGTCTTATGATGATGTGCATGTACTCTGCACTTGTTGTTGTCTTATGATGATGTGCATGTACTCTGCATTTGTTGTTTTCTCTTCTTTTCTTTTTTCTCTAGTGTGGGACGTAGCCCAATGGGAAAACTCTCGCTTGATGCGCAGTCAGTCTAGGATTGATTCCCGTTGGTGGCCCTATTGGGCCATTTCTCACTCTAGCCAGTGCATCACGACTGGCATATCAAAGGCCGTGGTATGTGCTATTATGTCTGTGGGATGGTGCATATAAAAGATCCCTTGCTACTAATGAAAAAATGTTGTGGGTTTCATCTCTATGACTGTGTTGAAATGATCAAATGTTTGACATCCAATAGCCGATGATTAATAAATCAATGTGCTCTAGTGGTGTCGTTAAACAAAACAAACTTCTTCTTCCTTTTTTCCCTGCCCGCTTCCCCCGTCTTTTTTTCAAGATGGAAATGTTTTATTTAACAGCGCACTCAACACATTTTATTTATGGTTATATGGTGTCAGACATATGGTTAAGGACCATACATATTGCGAGGAAACCCACTGTTGTCACTTAATGGGCTACTATTTTTGATAAGCAGCAAGGAGAATACATAATACATTCAAAATATTGGTAATATTGAGATATAGTGTTAGACCGAAAAGGGGACTACTGACTTGCATATTTCCCACCCATCACCCTCCCAATCCACATGGAACAGCCTAAAACAAAATAGTCTGGTTAGGACTTCTCAGACAGTATACAGCAGGGTGACCTTGTAAACAATTGTAAACAAGTGTTATGATTTGTAATTAATCAATTGCTAATTAGCAGTCAATGTCTCATTGCTCCGGGCCGACAGACACACATGTAAACAAGTGAAGGATGCAAGTCGTCTCCAGTTTAAGTTATCAATCACAGGCTAGTAATGAAGTAATACTCTTGATGGCTGATCAAAAACACCCCAGCATATATGGCTCGAACTTAAGAATTCATCACCCACAGCAATTTAAAAAAAAAAAATTGCAATGGGTGGAATAGTTCACCGCTGACAATTATTTTGATCCTGCCCACGGCAATTTTGAAGTGACTTTTGCAGCAAATAAACAAGACTGAAAGGTTATTTTGCTGTATGTAGACATGTATAAAATTTGAAAATGTTAAATACTGGCAGATAAATGTATTCCTACATGTAGGTGTACATTCCTTCACATCTGAGGTGTGCAATGACACCTGCGTGCTTAATTTGATCTCAGAAGCATTTTTGTTATTGTCCACCTAAAAACATGGTTTTAGTGCACCTCCCCAGTGTTTGAATACTAGTATAATTACACTGCTTCTCCAGTTGTTCAATGTGTGCCATTCAAATCTTCTCTGCATCAACATGGTTTTAGTGCACCTCCCCAGTGTTTGAATACTAGTATAATTACACTGCTTCTCCAGTTGTTCAATGTGCGCCATTCAAATCTTCTCTGCATCATGGTTTTAGTGCACCTCCCCAGTGTTTGGATACTAGTATAATTACACTGCTTCTCCAGTTGTTCAATGTGCACCATTCAAATCTTCTCTGCATCAACATGGTTTTAGTGCACCTCCCCAGTGTTTGGATACTAGTATAATTACACTGCTTCTCCAGTTGTTCAATGTGTGCCATTCAAATCTTCTCTGCATCATGGTTTTAGTGCACCTCCCCAGTGTTTGGATACTAGTATAATTACACTGCTTCTCCAGTTGTTCAATGTGCGCCATTCAAATCTTCTCTGCATCATGGTTTTAGTGCACCTCCCCAGTGTTTGAATACTAGTATAATTACACTGCTTCTCCAGTTGTTCAATGTGCGCCATTCAAATCTTCTCTGCATCATGGTTTTAGTGCACCTCCCCAGTGTTTGATACTAGTATAATTACACTGCTTCTCCAGTTGTTCAATGTGCACCATTCAAATCTTCTCTGCATCATGGTTTTAGTGCACCTCCCCAGTGTTTGAATACTAGTATAATTACACTGCTTCTCCAGTTGTTCAATGTGTGCCATTCAAACCTTCTCTGCATCAACATGGTTTTAGTGCACCTCCCCAGTGTTTGAATACTAGTATAATTACACTGCTTCTCCAGTTGTTCAATGTGTGCCATTCAAACCTTCTCTGCATCAACATGGTTTTAGTGCACCTCCCCAGTGTTTGAATACTAGTATAATTACACTGCTTCTCCAGTTGTTCAATGTGTGCCATTCAAATCTTCTCTGCATCAACATGGTTTTAGTGCACCTCCCCAGTGTTTGAATACTAGTATAATTACACTGCTTCTCCAGTTGTTCAATGTGTGCCATTCAAATCTTCTCTGCATCAACATGGTTTTAGTGCATCTCCCCAGTGTTTGAATACTAGTATAATTACACTGCTTCTCCAGTTGTTCAATGTGCACCATTCAAATCTTCTTTGCATCAACATGGTTTTAGTGCACCTCCCCAGTGTTTGAATACTAGTATAATTACACTGCTTCTCCAGTTGTTCAATGTGCACCATTCAAATCTTCTTTGCATCAACATGGTTTTAGTGCACCTCCCCAGTGTTTGAATACTAGTATAATTACACTGCTTCTCCAGTTGTTCAATGTGTGCCATTCAAATCTTCTCTGCATCAACATGGTTTTAGTGCACCTCCCCAGTGTTTGAATACTAGTATAATTACACTGCTTCTCCAGTTGTTCAATGTGTGCCATTCAAATCTTCTCTGCATCAACATGGTTTTAGTGCACCTCCCCAGTGTTTGAATACTAGTATAATTACACTGCTTCTCCAGTTGTTCAATGTGCGCCATTCAAATCTTCTCTGCATCATGGTTTTAGTGCACCTCCCCAGTGTTTGAATACTAGTATAATTACACTGCTTCTCCAGTTGTTCAATGTGTGCCATTCAAATCTTCTCTGCATCATGGTTTTAGTGCACCTCCCCAGTGTTTGGATACTAGTATAATTACACTGCTTCTCCAGTTGTTCAATGTGTGCCATTCAAATCTTCTCTGCATCATGGTTTTAGTGCACCTCCCCAGTGTTTGGATACTAGTATAATTACACTGCTTCTCCAGTTGTTCAATGTGTGCCATTCAAATCTTCTCTGCATCATGGTTTTAGTGCACCTCCCCAGTGTTTGGATACTAGTATAATTACACTGCTTCTCCAGTTGTTCAATGTGCACCATTCAAATCTTCTCTGCATCATGGTTTTAGTGCACCTCCCCAGTGTTTGAATACTAGTATAATTACACTGCTTCTCCAGTTGTTCAATGTGTGCCATTCAAATCTTCTCTGCATCAACATGGTTTTAGTGCACCTCCCCAGTGTTTGAATACTAGTATAATTACACTGCTTCTCCAGTTGTTCAATGTGTGCCATTCAAATCTTCTCTGCATCAACATGGTTTTAGTGCACCTCCCCAGTGTTTGAATACTAGTATAATTACACTGCTTCTCCAGTTGTTCAATGTGCACCATTCAAATCTTCTCTGCATCAACATGGTTTTAGTGCACCTCCCCAGTGTTTGAATACTAGTATAATTACACTGCTTCTCCAGTTGTTCAATGTGCACCATTCAAATCTTCTCTGCATCATGGTTTTAGTGCACCTCCCCAGTGTTTGAATACTAGTATAATTACACTGCTTCTCCAGTTGTTCAATGTGTGCCATTCAAACCTTCTCTGCATCAACATGGTTTTAGTGCACCTCCCCAGTGTTTGAATACTAGTATAATTACACTGCTTCTCCAGTTGTTCAATGTGTGCCATTCAAACCTTCTCTGCATCAACATGGTTTTAGTGCACCTCCCCAGTGTTTGAATACTAGTATAATTACACTGCTTCTCCAGTTGTTCAATGTGTGCCATTCAAACCTTCTCTGCATCAACATGGTTTTAGTGCATCTCCCCAGTGTTTGAATACTAGTATAATTACACTGCTTCTCCAGTTGTTCAATGTGCACCATTCAAACCTTCTCTGCATCAACATGGTTTTAGTGCATCTCCCCAGTGTTTGAATACTAGTATAATTACACTGCTTCTCCAGTTGTTCAATGTGGGCCATTCAAATCTTCTTTGCATCAATATGTGCAAGCTGTACTCAAGATCTTTCGTACATATTGCATATCACTCGCCTAGGGCTTATGAGGAGAGTAATTTATCACTCGCCTGGTATTTTAGAACGTGAAGGACTGGGCGTATAATATACATTTTGCCATTGTTGAGGAGCTTTACAGACGACACTTTTGTGCAATCTGTGATGCTCATGTCATGTCATGTCATAGGGTTTTACGTGCACATTCAGAACAAGCTGTTGTAGTGCATGCCTGTCGTGCACATTCAAAACAAGCTGTTGTAGCGCACGCCTGTCGTGGGCACAAGAGCTGGCCTTGGAACGGCTCCTCCGTCCATGACAGGAAAGGTGGGGGGTAGGGGAGAGGAGGGACCGCCTGCACTGGCAGGTGCAAGGGAGCACCAGCAGCCTGATCAAATCGGTAGCAGGCGGGTGGTGGTGGTGGTGGTGGTGGTGCTATGGAATTTGAATGGAGCAGTTAAATGCCAAAGAGAAAAGGGTGCGCAATTTTGATTGAGGGAATTTGGCACAATTTTGAACGGTCGGTTAAAAGGTAAATGGCCGAGCTAATATAGGTTTTGATATTAGTGAATCGAGAGTAGCTCGTTAATTTTAGACCTCTACGATGCTGTGGTGTCTCCCTAGGTTTGTGATGCTCCCGACCTATGGCAATTTATATCTCAAAGACAGCAATTGCCGTTGGTGCTGTTGTTAAGTTCGAGCCCTGCCATCAGAGGGTTTAATCATAGGCCACTTTTGAATACAATAGAGGAAACAAATACTTAAGCCTTACCACGGGGAGCTGGGAGGCCTGTGGGCTCATCCCCACCCTACTCCCCACTTGAGGACAAAAATGTATGTTTTTCTTTTTCCTCTACAATGTAATAAAAGGTAAAATTATGACTTGTACCCACTCCACTAGATAGTGTGCCCCTTTCACTAGAGATTATGCTCTCACCTCCACCACCCCCCCCCCCCCCCCCCCCAAATCCATGTAACATTATGTAGCATGCCATCTGTTTAATTACATGGTGGAAGTGACAGCACCCTGTGTGCCACTATTAGTTTGATGTTACGAAAAGGCTCAAAAGAGACAGGAAACTGTTAATGACACCCCAATACATTAATCACAGGTCTGTGTCTGCTTTGATAAAAACGGATTCATGGAATTCGCAGAATTAAGTCTAAAATATCACATACATGTAATACACTTGTATCAAAATTTATCATATTTATATCTCAAATTTCCATTGTTAGCACAAACAAAAAAATCTTCATTATTGATGAAATGGAGAATATAATTTATAAAATATTGAAACAGGAATGAAAGAAAGAAAGAAAGAGATGTTTTATTTAACGACGCACTCAACACATTTTATTTACGGTTATATGGCGTGAGACATATGGCTATGGACCACACAGATATTGAGAGGAAACCCGCTGTTGCCACTTCATGGGCTACTCTTTTCGATTAGCAGCAAGGGATCTTTTATATGCACCATCCCACAGACAGGATAGCCTTTGATATACCAGTCGTGGTGCACTGGCTGCAACGAGAAATAGCCCAATAGGCCCACCGACAGGGATCAAGTGAACACTTTACCACTGGGCTATGTCCCATCCCAAAACAGACCTGAAGTTTTATCAATCATTCTCCTGTCCCGGACAGACAAACCAGATAGCTAATATCTGTGCCCAGGACAGCATGCTTGAACATTAACTGAAAATAAGCACAAAAATACATTGAACTGAACTTTTGTCTTTCTTTTTTAAATACAGCTTCCTATTTTGAAATATGATCAAATTTTTTTATAAACTGTAACACAATAACTGCCGGAGGAAAAGAAAGAGGATGCGGAGAAAACTATCAGATTAAAGTCATTAAATTACTGACAGTGAAGTGAAGCTCAACAACAGGCTACAAGCTGCAGTTTTCCTCAGGGCATAAAATAATTGGATTCAAAACAAACTAATATACTAAAGGTTGGTACAGCCATTGAAGAATTAACCACAATTATTTTTTGGTTCATGCAAGTACATGTATGAAATGAAAAAAACAATGTGCTTCATGTATTACTTCATGTAGACATTACACTAAATGATGTGCACATTTCCGTATGACCTACAAAGCAGGGCTTCTAGATTATGGTAGCCTCACTCCCATGGCTGGTGATATTCAATGTTGGGCTAGTAAATAACTACTATTGCCATGCCAGACAGGGCTTCTAGATTATGGTAGCTCACTCCCATGGCTGGTGATATTCAATGTTGGGCTAGTAAATAACTACTATTGCCATGCCAGACAGGGCTTCTAGATTATGGTAGCTCACTCCCATGGCTGGTGATATTCAATGTTGGGCTAGTAAATAACTACTATTGCCATGCCAGACGGGGCTTCTAGATTATGGTAGCCCCACTCCCATGGCTGGTGATATTCAATGTTGGGCTAGTAAATAACTACTATTGCCATGCCCGACGGCTAGTGAAAAAAAAAAGTTGTCAAATGCTGCATTTAAGTCTGTTTTGTAAATATGAATATCCTGGCCAACCTTTACCCCCACCCCAATCATAGTGTTTTTAGTGTCCTATATCACTCTTTAGGCCACATATCTGTTTATTACTATTAGTAAAATTGTATTATTTAAAGTTGGGCTAGTGAATTTTTAATTGTGGCTAGTAAATGTTAAAAATCACTGATCCCATGGCTAGTGGATTTTATAAAAATTCTAAAAGCTCTGCACATCAGGTTTTTTCATTTTGATACTTGCATAAACCAAAAAATAATTGTGGTGAAATCGTATAATTAAATTTACAATGTATGTGCATAATTTAATAATATATGTCTAAATTTGTTTTGTTTAGCTTTAAATATGTACTAGTATGTAGTATTGTAAGTGAAAAACTCATTGACACTTATATGTGGGATAGGAATATAAACGTTATTACTTGAATCAGGTGATTACCAATGTAGATGTATGCATGCTGTCCTGGGCATACACCTCAGCAGCTGTCTGGGCTGGACAGAAAAAGAAGGAAGGAAGGAAGGAAATGTTTTATTTAATGATGCACTCAACACATTTTATTTACGGTTATATGGAAGGAAGGAAGGAAATGTTTTGTTTAACGACACACTCAACACATTTTATTTATGGTTATATGGCGTCAAACATATGGTTAAGGACCACACAGATATTGAGAGGAAACCCCTGTCGCCACTTCATGGGCTACTCTTTTCGATTAGCAGCAAGGGTTACTCTTTCAGATCAGGCTACTCTTTCAAGCAAGGGATCTTTTATACACACAGACAGGACAGTATATACCACAGTATTTTTTACACCAATTGTGAAACACTGGCTGAAACGAGAAATAACCCAATGGGCCCATCGACTGGGATCGATGTTAGACTTACTGCGCATCAGGTGAGCGCTTTACAAGTGAGCTACCGACTATACCGCCACACAATATGGAGAAATTAAGACTTACCAGTGAGCTACCTACTATACCGCCACACAATATGGAGAAATTAAGACTTACCAGTGAGCTACCTACTATACCGCCACACAATATGGAGAAATTAAGACTTACCAGTGAGCTACCGACTATACCGCCACACAATATGGAGAAATTAAGACTTACCAGTGAGCTACCGACTATACCGCCACACAATATGGAGAGATTGAGACTTACCAGTGAGCTACCGACTATACCGCCACACAATATGGAGAGATGAGCTGACTACGACTATACCGCCACACAATATGGAGAAATTAAGACTTACCAGTGAGCTACCTACTATACCGCCACACAATATGGAGAAATTAAGACTTACCAGTGAGCTACCTACTATACCGCCACACAATATGGAGAAATTAAGACTTACCAGTGAGCTACCGACTATACCGCCACACAATATGGAGAAATTAAGACTTACCAGTGAGCTACCGACTATACCGCCACACAATATGGAGAAATTAAGACTTACCAGTGAGCTACCTACTATACCGCCACACAATATGGAGAAATTAAGACTTACCAGTGAGCTACCTACTATACCGCCACACAATATGGAGAAATTAAGACTTACCAGTGAGCTACCGACTATACCGCCACACAATATGGAGAAATTAAGACTTACCAGTGAGCTACCGACTATACCGCCACACAATATGGAGAAATTAAGACTTACCAGTGAGCTACCGACTATACCGCCACACAATATGGAGAAATTAAGACTTACCAGTGAGCTACCTACTATACCGCCACACAACATGGAGAAATTAAGACTTACCAGTGGTTCATCTGCAGGAATTGTTTCATACAGGCCCTGGTACATTTCCTTAGGGGCCGGTGGAATGGCCCTTGAGGGGTCCATATCTTCAGACCGGGGCCTATCCTGTGTGATTCTCGACTCTACAGTTCTACAAGAGGTCACATCTATATACTCCTCATCATCTTCACGGGTAGGCAACGCTGTGTTCTCTGTCCCAACTTCTGCAATGTCAAAATATACATGTCAGTTTGGTTTAAAAAAAACAAACATTTGGTTTGTCAATGCCTGGCTCAGACTACCAACTGCCAACAGAAAGTTCGCCAACTTGACAGTTGCATTGAAATTTCCCCAACTCTCAAGATAAGATGGGTGCACTCAGATTAACAAGCATTCTGAGAGTACTGCTAAAGCAACACATGTCCCCTACTGAACTAAGAATGTTTTGTATCTCCTAAGTTCAAGGGCCATAACTCCATCAAAAAAATTGTTAAATTGCCATGAAAGTAAAACTTGATCTGTAACAGTACATGATAAAGCAATAAACACAATTTCAGCTCAATATCTCAAGGTTTTCTGAAGAAAAAAAAAGCTTTGGAAAACAAATTAACATATCTCCTAAGTTCAAGGGCCATAACTCCGTCAAAAATGGTTAAGTTGCCATGAAAGTCAAACATGATCTGTAGCAGTACATGGTAAAGCTATACACAAAATTTCAAAACATCCGGGAATCTATATGTGGGACAGACAGACAGACAAACAGACAGACAGAGACAGACAAAAGGATGAAAATGAAACCTATAGTCCTCTCCTGTTGGACCAGTAGAAGACTAATAACTAATGGGTTATATGATGAGAATCAAGTTGTAAGAGTGCTCAGACTAGCAACAGGACAGTCGTAGAAGTCGTGACAGCAGAAAGTTGGCCAACTTTGTACTGGCAGTTGGTAGTCTAACACTGCATTAAGAACACCACTATAGCACATTGATTTATTAATCATCAGCTACTGGATGTCAAACACTTGATAATCCTGACTTAGTTTTAGAAAAAACCTGCTACATTCTTCCATTTGTTCGTTTAGTTAGTTTTGTGTTTATATCCAATTAAGGTTCAAGCACGGGATAGCACATACCACGGCCTTTGATGTACCAGTTGTGGTGCACTGGCTGGAGCAAGAAATAGCCCAATGGGCCCACTGACGGGGACTATACAAGCGAGGAACTCGAAGGAACGTGTAAGATCATCATTAATTCAATAACTGCCTGGTTTTCCCCATCAGAATTCATTACGTTTATTGCTCGCTAGCTGCACTATGAGTCTGGACATCTGTCGGACAGAGTCACTCAGATAAACTGTATGGAAAACAGCACGTACTCGTACTCGGGTCTCACCACACACTTCTAACGGTCCTCAATTTATAATGGCTGGATCTAGGTCAGTCGCATGAAAAAAAAGGTTGATTTGTTTAACAACACCACTAGAGCACATTGATTTATTAATCATTAGCTATTAGATGTCAACATTAGGTAATTTTGACATATAGTCTTAGAGAGGAAATCCACTACATTTTGTTTTCATTAGTAGCAAGGGATCTTTTATATGCACTTTCCCAGACAGGATAGCACATACCACAGCCTTTGATATAACAGTCATGGTGCACCGACTTGAACAAGAAATAGACCAATGGGCCCACCAACAGGGATCGATCCTAGACTGACTGCCCATAAAGCGAGTGCTTTACCACTGGGCTACGTCTCGCACCTGACAGTCACTCGGATAAACTATATGAAAAACAGCACATATATATCTCACCACACATTCACATACTCCTGACGGAGTTTGTAATGGCTGAATCTAGGTCAGTCGGTAGAAAAAACATGTTTTGTTTAACAACATCACTAGAGACCATTGATTTATTAATCATCGGCTATTGCATGTCAAACATTTGGTAATTTTGACATACATGTATAGTCTTAGAGAGGAAAACCGCTACATTAGTAGGGATCTTTTAGTTGCACCATCCCACAGCCTTTGATATACCAGTCACAGTGCACTGGCTGGATGTAAAATAGCCCAATGGGCCACTGATGGGAATCGATCCCAGACCGAATACGCATCAAGTGATATAACATTGGGCTATGTCCCAGTCTTCGATGTTGTGACAGAGACAGAGGGAGACAGAGAAGAAGAAAGGAAGGAATAAAATGATTTATTTAACGACGCACTCAGCACATTTTATTTACGGTTATATGGCATTGGACATATGGTTAAGGACCACACAGATATTAATTGAGGGACGAAACCCGCTGTCACCACTTCATGGGCTACTCTTTTCGATTAGCAGCAAGGGATCTTTTATATGCACTATCCCATAGACAGGGTAGTACATACCATGGTCTTTGATGTACCAGTCATGGTGCACTGGCTGGAGCAAAAAATAGCCCAATGGACCCACCGACAGGAATCGATCCCAGACCGACCACGCAGCAAGCAAGCACTTTACCACTGCGCTATGTCCCTCTCCCTAAGGCAGATAGAAATGAAGGCATCATCAGTCTGGCTTGTTTATCTAGGACAGGGGGTTAATGACTAGTTAGTTTGTCATTAGTGAGGGAGAGGTTCACATAGTGTCTTTATTCCACTCCAGTTGGTCAGGAAAATTAACTCTGGGTAACTCTGCAAGTCGCCATGTTGAGGGTGTTTTCTGATCACTCATTCGTTTTCTGGGAGCAGAATCCAGCTCAATCGGAAGAACGTACACCTTAGGATCAAATCACTTCACTGACTGAATCAGTTTTTTTCCCATTCCAACCAAAAAGTTTCTTTTGTTTAACGACACCACTAGAGCACACTGATTTATTAATCATCAAGCTATTGGATGTAAAACATTTGGTAATTTTGATATATAGTCTTAGAGAGGAAATCTGCTACATGGGATATTATATATATACATTATCCCACAGACAGGATAGCAAATACCATGACCTTTGATATACCACTTGTAGTGCACTGGCTGGAATGAGAAATAGCCCAATGGGCCCACCATCCCAAACAGTGCCCAATGACTGGTGTATCAAAGGCAGTGGTATGTGCTGTACATCCCATCTGTGGGAAATGACATATATGAGATACTTTGCTGCTAAAAGAAAAACTAGCAGATTTCCCTTGAAGACTATCTCAGAATTGATTCTGCTCATGGCAAAGACTGGTAGATGACAATTCTTTAATCAATAAATGCTCTAGTGGTGTCACTAAACAAAATAAACATTACCTTTTCAACTCTAATGAAGAAATCCTAGCTTTGATGCTGTAATTCTTTGCCATCACGAATGTGTGCAATACCACTTATATCACATCCTTGATGGAAGTCAGCCATCTTTTGATGCAGTTTTGCATGAGCATTAACACTTGTATCTCATCTTTAAAAGAAATCCCATCTTTGACAAGGTATTCTAACTATGTGTAATAACACTTATATCATATCCCCGGAGGAAGAGAGCCAAGACTGCCTTTCCTGTGAACTTTCATGTGACCACCAGTTACAACGTCGCCACTGTCTAAGACTCTTTCTCGATGCCAATTACAACATTTCCCGTCCAACTGCACTTCAATAGGCCGACTCTTTGTTGAACATTGCTGGGATAATACAGCACACAAACTTAATAATAAGTAAATAACAGAAAATCAATTTGTTTAGTTTTTTTCAAGGTAAACATATTAGGGACCATTCAGTTACAAAATGTTATAAGCATACACACCGTAAAAAAAATTATAGCCTCTACCCCCTTTTGAAAAGAATATGTTGAGAATTGGGGGTTTTTAAATAAATATTTCAAAGCATTCAGTGCCATTAACCCTCTTCCTCTCAATATATAGTCTGTATAATGCTTATTAAAATGTTGATCATTGGAAAATGATCTTATTAGTTTAAACCCGATAAAATGGACACTAAGTTTGCTTAATCTACAAAAACGTAACACATTTGGATAAAGTTATAATAGAGCAGTGATAGAAATATGCTGAATTTTTACTAGTCCACCAAACAAATATGTCCAGAAATCTACTTGTCTGCCAACATTTTCAATGGTTTATTTTATTCAAGTACCAGGATGATGTTTGCGATTGCTAAAAATGAAACTGCACTGAACATTTTTACTTGTCCACTGGACAATGACCGAGGCACATTTTGCTTGTCCGAATAGATTTTTACTTGTCGGGACAAATGGACAAGTGCTTATTTTGAACACTGTAGAGTGAAACAAAGAGTCGGTGATACCAAACACCTAAATACCCTTAACTTTAGACAGACTTGAGCTCGTCTCCATAACCATTACTTCTCAAGTGCTTATTTTGAACACTGTAGAGTGAAACAAAGAGTGGGTGATACTAAACACCTAAATACCCTTAACTTTAGACAGACTTGAGCTCGTCTCCATAACCGTTACTTCTCAAGTGCTTATTTTGAACACTGTAGAGTGAAACAAAGAGTCGGTGATACACTGTAAACACCTAAATACCCTTAACTTTAGACAGACTTGAGCTCGTCTCCATAACCGTTACTTCTCAAGTGCTTATTTTGAACACTGTAGAGTGAAACAAAGAGTCGGTGATACTAAACACCTAAATACCCTTAACTTTAGACAGACTTGAGCTCGTCTCCATAACCGTTACTTCTCAAGTGCTTATTTTGAACACTGTAGAGTGAAACAAAGAGTCGGTGATACTAAACACCTAAATACCCTTAACTTTAGACAGACTTGAGCTCGTCTCCATAACCGTTACTTCTCAAGTGCTTATTTTGAACACTGTAGAGTGAAACAAAGAGTCGGTGATACTAAACACCTAAATACCCTTAACTTTAGACAGACTTGAGCTCGTCTCCATAACCGTTACTTCTCAAGTGCTTATTTTGAACACTGTAGAGTGAAACAAAGAGTCGGTGATACTAAACACCTAAATACCCTTAACTTTAGACAGACTTGAGCTCGTCTCCATAACCGTTACTTCTCAAGTGCTTATTTTGAACACTGTAGAGTGAAACAAAGAGTCGGTGATACTAAACACCTAAATACCCTTAACTTTAGACAGACTTGAGCTCGTCTCCATAACCGTTACTTCTCAAGTGCTTATTTTGAACACTGTAGAGTGAAACAAAGAGTCGGTGATACTAAACACCTAAATACCCTTAACTTTAGACAGACTTGAGCTCGTCTCCATAACCGTTACTTCTCAAAAAGTATACCTGCATGTTTTTTAAATATGAAAAAAAGCATTTCGTGGTATTAAAAACACCAGAATGTCCAGAATAACTTTGCATGTATGAAAATGGATAATCTAAACAATAAAATCAAAAGAAGGTCTAATTTTAATTGCCATATTGGCTCTAATAGTGAAAACATATTTGGTGTACTGTTTAAAAAACAAAGGTCTTTCACATTAACACATGGAGTCGAACATAAGGACGACACAGATATTGAGGGAAGAAACCCACCGTTGCCACTTCAAGGGCTATCTTTTCTATTAGCAGCAAGGGATCTTTTATATGCACCATCCCATAGACAGGATAGCACATACCATGGCCTTTGATGTACCAGTCATGGTGCACTGGCTGGAGCGAGAAATAACCCAATGGGCCCACTGACGGGGATCGATCCCAAACTGACCGCGCATCAAGCGAGAGCTTTACCACTGGGCTACGTCTCGCCCCAAAAGGACAGGACCAACACAAATATATTATGGGAATCATGGATAGCAAATATTTGAAGAGAAAAAGTTAATGTTTGTTTTTGTTTAATGACACCACTAGAGCACATTGATTAATTAATTATCAGCTATTGGATGTCAAACATTAATTATGAATTGTAGTCTTCAGAGGAAACCCGCTACATTTTCCAATTAGCATGAAGGGATCTTTTATATGAACTTTCCCACAGACAGGACACCACATACCATGATTTTTTAAATACATATACACTGGTTGGGGCGGTAAAGCCCAATCATAGAATGGGTCCACTGAGGTGGTCAATCCTGTGACAAAGCACCTGAGGCGGGTGTTCTACCCACCGAGCTTGATCCCACCCACCCCATCCCTACAAGTGCACAGCACCTCAGGCGAGTGTTCTACCCACCGAGCTTGATCCCACCCACCCCATCCCTACAAGTGCACAGCAACTGGTATATCAAAGCCAGGTATGTGCTGCCCTGTCTGTGTAAAAGTGAAAATAAATAATCCCTTGCTGTATGGTAATGAAAAAAGTAAGGGGTTTTACCAGAAGTCTACATCATATTGTATTATAATTACCAAATATTTGACAGCCAACAGCCAATGATTAATATATATCAATGTGCTCTAGTGGTGTGTTCTTAAACTTAAGAAATTCATCTTATCATAATGAACAATGTGCAGACAATCTTTAATCATTCCTTCCCTTTCAAAAAAGGAATAAAAAGGAAACTGGCAATACATATGTCTTATAGGAAGGAAGGAAATGTTTTATTTAACAACGCACTAAACACATTTTATTTACAGTTATATGGCGTCAGACATATTGTTAAGGATCACATAGATAGAGAGAGAAAACCCGCTGTTGCCACTTCGTGGGCTACTCTTTTCAATTAGCAGCAAGGGATCTTTTATATGCACCATCCCATAGACAGGATAGCACATACCACGGCCTTTGATGTACCAGTCGTGGTGCACTGGCTGGAGCAAGAAATAGCGCAATGGGCCCACTGACGGGGATCAATCCCAACACGACTGCGCATCAAGGAGAAGCTTTACCACTGGGCTACGTCTCGCCCCCATGTCTTATAGGAATCCAAAAAAAAGGAAAAGGAAACAGGCAATACAAATGTCTTATGGGAATCATGGAGAGCAAATATTTGAGTAGAAAGTCTATCGGGTTTATCTTCACCTGATGGAAATGAAGCTAAGTCGCTTCCTGCTGTTAACACTGTTTGACATCTGCTGATGAGAAAACAGTATTTGTAAAACCCTCACTCAGACCACAGCATCTGCTCTTTAACCTGTCTGCAATGTGAACAGGGAGTCCAGCACTGCCCGCTGGTCACTAATGACAAACACCAATACACACACTGGTCACTAATGACAAACATACACACATCCACTCACAAGTCAAGAAAAGCTGATCGCAATAGAAATGGGTAGATCATTAAAATTTATGAGAAATCATTAAAAAGAATTAATCCAAAACATTTAATTGTTCTCGCTGTAAGTTTAGAAAATTTGTTTCTAATTTTCATTATTATTCCTATTTACCTAGTACTAGCAAAACAACAATGCTATACGACCTTTAAGTTGAATAAGACTATATGTATTGAAAGAATACTTTAAGAGTGGATGGATGGATGGATGGATGGATGGATGGATGGATGTTGGATCAATGATTGTTTCGATGGATGGATGAATGGATGAATGGATGGATGAATGAATGGAAGGATGGGTGAGTTATGAATACATGGTACATAAATGAGATAATTGAATGGATGGATGGATGGATGGATGGATGATGGATGGATGGATGGATGAATGGATGGATGGATGAATGAATGGAAGGATGGGTGAGTTATGAATACATGGTAGATAAATGAGATAACTGAATGGATGGATGGATGAATACAAATAAACAATTTACTGCATAATCGTGTGTACATAAATGGTATTTTCTAGACTGTTGCAGTGATGTGATCTGAACTCCCTAATTCAGAGTTTTCATACAGCTTAACCTCTTTTCACACACCATCTTTTCTCAGTTTAACAGAAGAAGTGTATACACATATCTTTTGTTTATCTCTCGAGCACAATGGAGGTTCCACACCTGCAGATATCATTCCAGGGCAAAGCCAGCATGTCCGTCATGTTTTGTGTCCGTCAGGTATGTCTGTCAGTCAAAGTGTCAGAAAACTGGTAAAGTTATAAACTAATTAATGTGTAGATAGCAGCACCTGTATACATGTGTCAAGAAATATAATGTTACACATGACTTGTGCTAAAGTTAGCAAGAAACCACAAACAGCTGGAATAATAAAAGTGTTGATATTCAGAATTTAATATCTTAATTCAGGGTTACCAAATTTTTATCACGATGGGGAGTTACCGAGTAGTTGTTGTTTTCAATGTTGTTTTTTTAGTTTTGTTTTGTTGTTGCAGGTTTTTTCAAATGGTTGGTATTTAATAACCCTAAAGGCATCCAATTTTTTTTTTTTTTTATCTAGACCAGAGAAATACAGGGTATAAATTATATTTTACAGCATTAGCATTAGTGGGTGAGGGGGGGGGGGGGGGGGGGGGGGGGGGGGAAGAGATATACATGAATGGTTTAACTCATTTGAAAAATCATAAGCAGCAATCTGTTTTGGTCTCAAACTGTTTTCACTATAAAAGGTGTATAGACTACATTTTTGTTTTGGGAGTGGTTGAAAGGACGAGTTGTTGTGGGTGCATTTTTTCTCGAAGAGGTAATTTCTAATAGCCCTGATGCCAGTCAAATCATCTTTTAAATATTTATGTACTTTGTCACAGCATAAAAGTTTGCTTGTTTTGTTTAACGACACCACTAGAGTGCATTGATTAATTAATCATAGACTACTGGATGTCAAACATTTGGTAATTCTGACTACTAGTCAATTGAGGAAACATGCTACATTTTTTCTAATGCAGAAAGGATCTTTTATATGCACTTTCCCACAGACAGGATAGCACATACCATGGCTTTTGAACAGTTGTGGTGCATCTGGTTGGAATAAGAAAAAACATATCAGTTGAACATATCCACCGAGGTGGTTCAATCCTGCGATGCAAGCACCTCAGGCTTGTCAAAGCATAAGACTTGTGATACACTCGGCAAGTTGTGTAGCTGGGAGGAATGGGTGGGGATGGACGGAGGGGGTCGAGGGAAAGGAGATGCTTAAGACCTGTGATACACTGGGTATGTTGTGAAGCTGGAAGAGACAGGTGGGGATGGACGGAGGGGGTCGAGGGAAAGGAGATGCTTAAGACCTGTGATACACTGGGTATGTTGTGAAGCTGGGAGAGACAGGTGGGGATGGACGGAGGGGGTCGAGGGAAAGGAGATGCTTAAGACCTGTGATACACTGGGTATGTTGTGAAGCTGGGAGAGACAGGTGGGGATGGACGGAGGGGGTCGAGGGAAAGGAGATGCTTAAGACCTGTGATACACTGGGTATGTTGTGAAGCTGGGAGAGACAGGTGGGGATGGACGGAGGGGGTCGAGGGAAAGGAGATGCTTAAGACCTGTGATACACTGGGTATGTTGTGAAGCTGGGAGAGACAGGTGGGGATGGACGGAGGGGGTCGAGGGAAAGAAGATGCTTAAGACCTGTGATACACTGGGTATGTTGTGAAGCTGGGAGAGACAGGTGGGGATGGACGGAGGGGGTCGAGAGGGAAAGGAGATGCTTAAGACCTGTGATACACTGGGTATGTTGTGAAGCTGGGAGAGACAGGTGGGGATGGACGGAGGGGGTCGAGGGAAAGGAGATGCTTAAGACCTGTGATACACTGGGTATGTTGTGAAGCTGGGAGAGACAGGTGGGGATGGACGGAGGGGGTCGAGGGAAAGGAGATGCTTAAGACCTGTGATACACTGGGTATGTTGTGAAGCTGGGAGAGACAGGTGGGGACGGACGGAGGGGGTTGAGGGAAAGGAGATGCTTAAGACCTGTGATACACTGGGTATGTTGTGAAGCTGGGAGAGACAGGTGGGGACGGACGGAGGGGGTTGAGGGAAAGGAGATGCTTAAGACCTGTGATACACTGGGTATGTTGTGAAGCTGGAAGAGACAGGTGGGGACGGACGGAGGGGGTTGAGGGAAAGGAGATGCTTAAGACCTGTGATACACTGGGTATGTTGTGAAGCTGGAAGAGACAGGTGGGGACGGACGGAGGGGGTCGAGGGAAAGGAGATGCTTAAGATCTGTGATACACTGGGTATGTTGTGAAGCTGGAAGAGACAGGTGGGGGATGGACGGAGGGGTTCGAGGGAAAGAAGATGCTTAAGACCTGTGATACACTGGGTATGTTGTGAAGCTGGGAGAGACAGGTGTGGACGGACGGAGGGGGTTGAGGGAGAGGGGATGCTCAAAGGACTGACCTCACAATGAAATATGATACGGTACAATCTGTTTTTGATCAAACCGAATTCACCACAATTTCCATATCATGTAAATTCTATTTTGATGATGGTAAAAAAAAGTATGTTTTTCTGAAAGCATGTTTCTCCTTCTGACACCACGTCAATGATAAACTAGTCAATGTTTTGCCAGGTTACTGACAGCCACTGACCTGTCCATTGTCTTGTCCTGTTTAAAGTGTTGGCCACACTTCACCTGCAGTCAGCTGTGAAAATCATTCACCTGAGTCGGGTCATAGGTCAGTGTTAACGCTTTTACAATTTCCATCAAATTTTAGGTTGTTTTTTAACTACACCACTGATAAATATAAAATGAATAAATAAACTAATGGATGGATGGATGGATGGATGAATGAATGAATGAATGAATGAATGAATGAATGAATGAATGAATGAATGAATGAATGAATGAATGAATGAATGAATGAATGAATGAATGAATGAATGAATGAATGAATGAACGAACCAAAAATAAATAAATAAATAATAAATAAATAAATAAAAACAAAAAAACCTCATCCAGTTTTACACAAAGTGTTCACCATCAAGCATGACCTGTTTCTTCTTACAACAATTATTCTGACATTTATCATTTTCTCTGACCTTTCTTAAAAATTCCTTTTAACATTTTTCTCAAACTTTGTGACCTTTCGCTTTCGTTGTGGAGTACAATCGACTTTCCAACGACTTGAAACCAGGGACATTCATGTGTTAGATATCATTTCATCATAGTTTGATATAAAGCAGACTTATATATATATCGTTTGGCCTCTGAAAGACCATTTCTTTCACATTGCTTGTGCATATCTTCTTTTACATGTACATCATCTATTTTGTGTTCGCATATTCAGTTTAGGTCATGATGACCGGACCATATTAGGCTACACAAAATCAAATCAGTATACCCCAAATCAGTTTTGTGTGACCCATACTGGGTTGGGTGGGACATAGCTCATTGGTAGAGCACTCGCCTCATGCACATTCGGTTTAGGATCGATCCATATCCGTGGGTCCATTGGGCTATTTCTCTTTTCAGCCAGTTTACAATGTCTAGTATATCAAAGACTGTGGTATGTGCTATCCTGTCTGTTGACATGGTGCATACATGTATAAAAGATCCCTTGCTACTAATGGAAAAATATAGCGAGTTTCCTTTAGAGTATATCAAAATTACCAAACGTTTGACATCCATAGCCGATGATTAATACATCAGTGTGATCTAGTGGTATTGTTTAACAAAACAAACTTTAATTTTCCATACTAGGTTGTGCTATTTTTCAGTTCTCAAACGCTTCTATTCTGATGTAGAAAGTAAAGTTTGTGTTTTATACATGCATACATGATTACCTGGAATTAAGACTAACAGGGGGCAGGGGGCAATGAAATGATCATTCAGAGGCATATACAGCAGACCCATTGGGTCCCCCTCCCCATCTCAACCAGAGCCCTACGACTGGTATATCAAAGACAAAGGGCTGTCCTGTCTGTAAAAGTGCTAATAAAAAATATGTTTGTTGCTCATGGTAAATGTAGCCAGTTTCCTCTGAAAGAAATGTTTTATTTAATGACGCACTCACCGGTTTCCTCTGAAGACCACGGTTTCCTCTGAAGACCACGTGTTACTATTGTTAAATGTTTGACATCCAACAGCCAATAATTAAGTCTTTCAACAACACCACTTCATCAAAAATAATTAATGTATACTTGTCAGGCACGTGTGTTTGGTGAGGATTTCTGGGGTCAAAACCCCACACCCACACTCCCCAGCTCTTGCAAATTTTCTCCTTTTTTGTTCCAATGTATTTTCCAGGGGAATCATGACTTGAACCCAAAATAAACTTAGCTTGTCACAGTCTAGACCCCTCCTTGCATAAATTCCTGCACACACGCCTGTCTGCATGTATTATTATTATTTTGAATGCAACATACATCGCTTCATCAGAGGTATAATTATAAATATAGGTGAATTAAGCTACAAAATAAAACACCATCATTGTGAGCAGATGTTTACTCTTAAATATCCAATCAAATATCCTATTGACAGCTTATATGATCTTTAAACAACCAATCAAAAGTCCTATTGACAGTTAATATGACGACAAATAGTTCCATAACCCTACATAAACAGAAAACAAGATCACACAGAAATATACAGTAATACCTCGTCAACCTGAGACCTTTGTTAAGCAGCCACTGTCATAATAAACCAACTTGTTAATAATTAGCCCACATCACACAGAAATATACAGTAATATCTGGTCAACCTGACACCTTTGTTAAGCAGCCACTGTCATAATAAACCACCTTGTTATTAGCCCACATCACACAAAAATATACAGTAATATCTGGTCAACCTCACACCTTTGTTAAGAGGCCACTGTCATAATAAACCATCTTGTTATTAGCCCACATCACACAGAAATATACAGTAATATCTGGTCAACCTGACACCTCTGTTAAGAGGCCACTGTCATAATAAACCACCTTGTTATTAGCCCACATCACACAGAAATATACAGTAATATCTGGTCAACCTGACACCTTTGTTAAGAGGCCACTGTCATAATAAACCATCTTGTTATTAGCCCACATCATTTAACAGTACAGTGAAACATCTTTAAATAGGACATTCAGGAGGTCAAGTAAAAAGTCTGGTTTTAAGGGATTCATTTCAACTTATTTTCGTGCTTATATCCAATTAAGGTTCAAGCACGCTGTCCTGGGCACACACCTCAGCTATCTGGGCTGTCTGTCCAGGACAGTGGGTTAGTTGTTAGTTGGTTAGTGGTTAGTGAGAGAGAAGAGGGTGTATTGGCCTTTCACTTACCCATTGAGCCCTTAAGAACTCGCTCTGGGTTGGAGCCGGTTACGGGCTGCGAACCCTGTACCTACCAGCCTGTAGTCCAATGGCTTAACCACTACGCCACCGAGGCCGGTTTTCTGGTTTGGATAGGTTCTGCTCTATACTTATAGGCAAATAGGTTGAGTAGATTCCAGCTGAGTCTTTGTACAATCACTCTATGCATTATGGATTACATCATAGGCATACAGGCTGACTTTTTTGTAAGGGGGACAAGCTGGCTTTTGCTCGAATTAAATGAAAATGCCGAATCTGGACAACATTATTTATTCATATTAGCATTTCTGCTAATCAGCTACCTGTACAAATGTATGTAGGGCTGCAAACGAATCACTTCACATTTTTACATGGATTACATCTAAGTTTGAAAATAGAATGATGGAAATACATGGTTCTCAGGTTAGCATATTTTGCCTGAATATCTGTATCATTTTTGCCCTAATTTGAGGTTTTGCCCCAACCTCACACCCCTGTCTTGTAAGCATTTCATTTCAACTTATTTTGTGCTTAAGGTTCAAGCACGCTGTCCTGGGCACACACCACAGCTATCTGGGCTGTCTGTCCAGGACAGTGAGTTAGTTGTCAACTGTTAGTGGTTAGTGAGAAAGAAGAGGGTATAGTGGCCTTAAGACCTCGCTCTGGGTAGGAGCTGGTACCAGGCAGGGAACCCTGTACCTATCAGCCTGTAGTCCGATGGCTAAACCATGATGCCACCGAGGCCGGTTTTCACTCTTAATACATTTCCTGGGACACTCCATATTGTAAATCAAACTGTTACATTAATCCACTTACATTATCATACTTAAATAAACTCAGTTTATTAAATTAACCCAATTACATTAACAGGGTTAATCAAAATAATACACTTAAATTAACACAATTATTAATATATTGGTGAGGTTTTGGCAACATCAAAGTTTAGTGAGGTTGGCTAATTTCTTACACTAATTGGTTTATCACTAATCGGTTTATTAATTAAAAAATACTGTGACCACCTGACCACAGAACATAAAGTAATATATTAGTGTTTGTGTACAACCTGGCTCATCTTTCACCCATACAAATACAATTTAATTTTTACAGAATTTAATACATGTATCATTCATTAATGAAAAAATATTAAATGATAATTAGTATGCTCCAATATCATATTTGCAAATGCTTTTCAGTCACTATCCATAATTTAAAAAAAGAGATGTTTAATGTGTTACCTTAATTTGAAGAAATATATCTATTAATTATCTATATGGTTCAACATAACCGAGTTAATAATAATCATACGAAGCACACGTGTAATAACAAGTGTAATGACGTCATTTTGGGAAGCGACGTCATATAATGACGTTCCTTCTCCAGTCCTAGCTCAGACTGTGCATTTGAAATATGACGTCATTTCATCGTCTCCTTCTAGTTGTGGCTGAAACATTTGAGTTGGGTCTTGTTATTCATAAAGAAAACAACAACAATAATATTGATAATAACAAAATTATTACACTCGTGTGTGAGCTGTACTAAATTCTCACTCGAGCAATACAAAATTCCTGACACTTGTTTTGTAAAATCAGTACGACACACAAGCTTGTATAATAATCTCTATATCTACAACTAACTACTGTTAGCAGAATGAAGAAGTAAAGAGAAGATACAAATGCTTTTCAGTCACTATTTATCATTTTTTAAAAAGAGATATTTGATGTGTTACCTTAATTTGAAGAAACATATATATCCAGCCAACTGTTAGCATAATGAAGAACTAAAGAAGAATTAAACACATAAAGTCAAAGATATGGACATATACAAAGTTTTTCTACTTGATACGTCTGATGGTCTATTAGCAGACGGCACTTCCACCAAAATGAATTCATATCAACATACAAGGCGTTATTATCATCCATTAAGTTTCGCTTCCTGGGCCAGTAATAACCTCAACACACAGGTGTATCACAACAGAGACACAATGCAATACAATGTGTAGAGTTTCCTGGTTTTATAAATCTATCTATAGAATCATAGTATTGAAGTATTAACCCACTGTCAAGGAAAAGATCCACTAAAGTCATAAGTGTGACCACAATACATTCTAGTATATAGTGAAACCGTAAGTAACTTAAGTAGCGAAGGTTTCTAGTTGCCTTAACTGGGGGGGGGGGGGGGGGGGGGGGGGAGGTAGTTCTGTTACCCTGGAGTGAACAGGACCAGTGATTTCTACTTGCCTGGAGTCATGGAACCAATAATGTTTACTTTCCTGGAGAATGGGGGCAGTACATGTGTTACTTTTAACCCCTGACAGAGGTATCCATTTGAGTAGGTTTGACTGTATTTAATATATTTCCTGGTTAACAATCAATAATATTATCTCTTGGAGTTCTCCATTAATTTTTAAGAAAGTGTTCCTCAGTAACCTGAAGACCTGAAAGTGTTTCAGTATGTACTGTGACAAGCTGGGTTTTTCCTATAAAGGGAACTGTCAATGTGTAGTAACTATATGTCAAGAACTCCATTATTAGTTAATTTGAACATACACATACAACTATTATGTTTATTTGGACTGCCATTCGTTTCACAGTGTATTCCTCACATAAATAGGTTACAATGTATACATACATGTACACGCGTGGCTAGCTCTGGGTGAGCAGAACATTTTGCCAAATCATTTATATAAACCTTAAAAATTACAAACACACATTTATTTTTTAAAAGAACATTCCTGAGTTTGCTGCATTTTTTTGTAAGATGTTTCCAAATAATAAAATATTTCTACAATTACACTTACATATTAAATATATTTTCTTCTTTAGAATATCAGTGTCTGTATATTCAATGTGTTTCTGGTCATCTTAATATTTGTAAGAAGCCTAAACTGGATTTGGTCTTCAAATAATTTTGTACGTATAAAAAAATTATTTTAGGAAATATAACGAAATTTAACCTAGTACAAATATTAGAACAATCAGAAACACGTTTAATATACAGCCTCTAATATTTTATGCAGAAACATATATTTGATATGTAATTACAATCGTTAAAAAGTCTCTTTTAGTCGATAACATCTTAAAAATTACAGCAAACTCAGTAATGTCCCTTTAATAAAATAACAATTAAGATCAAATTTGACAACTGTTTTCAAAATTCGCAAGTGCTAGAACTAGTCCTGTATACATTTAATACAGACACAAGTTCAAGAGCCCGATTCCACAAAACAGCTGTACAGTTAAAGTTTGTTTTGTTTAACGACACCACTAGAACTAGTCCTGTATACATTTAATACAGACTCAACTTCAAGAGCCCCACTCCACAAAACAGCTGTACAGTTAAAGTTTGTTTTGTTTAACGACACCACTAGAGCAAATTGATTTATTATTCATCGGTTATTGGATGTCAAACATTTCCTAATTTTGACATATAGTCGTTTGTACAGCACTCTCGTCATAAAATTACTAACTTTTTCCTGCTATCAGCAACCTGTCCAACAACACAAGGTAGCTCACTATTGGCTTAGATTATGATTTAAATTGTAAACTGGTGTGAGCCACTAAGTGTTGTTTTGTTTAATGATACCACTAGAGCACATTGATTTATTAGTCATCAAACATTGTATAATTCTGATATATAGTCTCAGAGGAAGCCCGTGGTGGGACAGTAGTAAAGTACTCTTCTGATGTGCAGTCAGTCTGGGATCGATCCCAGATGGTGCACCCATTGGCATATTTCTCCTTTTTCCCAGTGCACTGGTATATAAAAGGTATGTGCTATCCTGTCTGTGCGATGGTGCATATAAATGATTCCTTGCTACTACATGAAAAGTGTGGCTGGTTTCCTCTCTAAGACTTTGTAAGAATTACCAAATGTTTGACACACAACAGCTGATGACAAATAAATCAATGTGCTCTAGTGGTGCCATTAAACAAAACAAATTAACACTTTTAGAGGAAGCCCCCTACTTTTTTCTATTAGCAGCAAAGGACCATTTAAATGCACTTTCTCACAGACTGATAATTACAAGGAACTGTAACAATACATACGTACTACACATGACAATGTGTTTGAATCTTGTTAATTACAAGGAACTGTAACAATACATACGTACTGCACATGACAATGTGTTTGAATCTTGTTAATTACAAGGAACTGTAACAATACATACGTACTGCACATGACAATGTGTTTGAATCTTGTTAATTACAAGGAACTGTAACAATACATACGTACTACACATGACAATGTGTTTGAATCTTGTTAATTACAAGGAACTGTAACAATACATACGTACTGCACATGACAATGTGTTTGAATCTTGTTAATTACAAGGAACTGTAACAATACATACGTACTGCACATGACAATGTGTTTGAATCTTATTAATTACAAGGAACTGTAACAATACATACGTACTGCACATGACAATGTGTTTGAATCTTGTTAATTACAAGGAACTGTAACAATACATACGTACTGCACATGACAATGTGTTTGAATCTTGTTAATTACAAGGAACTGTAACAATACATACGTACTGCACATGACAATGTGTTTGAATCTTGTTAATTACAAGGAACTGTAACAATACATACGTACTGCACATGACAATGTGTTTGAATCTTGTTAATTACAAGGAACTGTAACAATACATACGTACTACACATGACAATGTGTTTGAATCTTGTTAATTACAAGGAACTGTAACAATACATACGTACTGCACATGACAATGTGTTTGAATCTTGTTAATTACAAGGAACTGTAACAATACATACGTACTGCACATGACAATGTGTTTGAATCTTGTTAATTACAAGGAACTGTAACAATACATACGTCCTACACATGACAATGTGTTTGAATCTTGTAACAAGTACAAATGTAAAACAATCATTCAAAAGTTATTATCATGTTAAAAGAGAAATCTCTTCAGAAAATGTTTATAACTGTAGCCCATCTGAGGTCATTGTTCCTAAAGGATGGATGGATTGATGGATGGACAGACGGACAGACGGATGGACGGACGGATGGATGAATAAATGGTTGGATAGATGGATGGATGGATAAGTGGATGAATGAATGGATGGATGGATGGATGGATGGATGGATGGATGGATGGATGGATGGATGGATGGATGGATGGATGGATGGACGGACGGACGGACGGACGGACGGACGGACGGACGGACAAGTGGGTGGATGGATGGACGGATGGATGGACAGACGGACGGATGGATGGATGGATGGATGAATAAATGGATGGATAGATGGATGGATGGATAAGTGGATGAATGAATCAATGGATGGATGGATGGACAGACGGACGGACAAGTGGATGGATGGATGGATGGATGGATGAATAGATGGATGTAGGGCTTCAACTTAACTCCATAACCCCATAGCAGGGGCATTACCAATGGCACTTTTGCCACTGGATACAAATTACTGCCAATAGTTGATCGGATAAGTTGCTGGTTTTGACATTTCTACAGGCAGACTCAAAATTGCTTTACACTGTAGGTGAGCATTTTGCCTATGGAAAAAAGCTTTCAAACTGCCATACATAAGAAATTCTTAAGTTCAAGTATTGTGGATGAATAGCTTATTTTTAAAATATCATTTAACTTTTTAAACTAAATATTAAAATATATACATGTATATCTACATTTTTTAATATTCTCATTTTTGAAAATACTTTTTACCTATAAAGTATGGTTAACAATACTAACATGCATGTGTAAGTCTCATTTTCTCCCCTTCTTTTTGCATTCTCTGAACTACAACTAACCTTTAGCTTCTTTTGAAAAATACCCTTTAGCTACGAAGTACTCACAATGTTCAAATATAAACCACTAAGACTTCGTCTGTTTTTCTCTTGGAACTCTTCAAATGGTGATGACATTTACATACATTTGGTCCAGTGAGTCATCAAGGGCTTGCCAGGCTGGTCACAGACGGAGGAACTCTGGTACACACTCCGTAACATGCATGCCACAGTAAGATGCATGAACCACAACAATGTGAAGACTTCAACCAAGTCTCTGGGAACATGAGCTGTGATTTAACAAGAAGATTATACACCGCAAGCAAGCAGCTGCACATGCACTGCAGACACTGGTACCAGAACATGTTTATTCAAATCTAGCTGCCTCCTTTCATTTCGTGTTAACTTGTTCTCATGTTTACATCCAATTAAGGTTCAAGCACGCTGTTCTAGTCACATACTCTAGCTGTCTGTCCATTTCAGTGGGTTAGTGGTTAGTCTTACATCTCATCAACTGATCCATTAAAACTTTTTCTGGGTGGGAGCTGCTGCCAAGAACCCAGAACCTACTGTGGTACAATACTAACTGTTGTAGTTATGGCTTAACCACTGCACAGAAGTTAAAGTTTGTAATGTTTAATACCACCACCAGAGCACATTGATTTATTAATTATCAGCTATTGGATGTCTAACATTTGGTCATTCAGAGGAAACCCCGCTACATTTATCCAATAGTAGCAAGGAATCTTTTATATTCACTTTTCCACAGACAGGATAGCACATACCACACACCTTGATATACCAGACATGTGGCACTGATTGGAATGAGAAAAAACCCCTAGAGAATGGGTTCGCCGAGGGAATTTGATCCTTCAAATGAAGCACCTCAGGCGAGCATGCTCTACCAATTAAAATTAAAAAGTTAGTTTATTTTGTTGAACACTATTACTAGAGCACATTGACTTATTCATCATGGATTATTGGATGTCCAAGAAGAGCTATAAGATTACTTTCCTTGAACTACATGTATGGTACTCTCAGGGGAATGATGGGAAAGGAAGGAAGGAAATGTTTTATTTAACGACGCACTCAACACATTTTATTTATGGTTATATGGCATCGGACATATGGTTAAGGAACACACAGATATTGAGAGAGGAAACCCGCTGTCGCTACTTCATGGGATACTCTTTTTCGATTAGCAGCAAGGGATCGTTTATAGGCACCATCCCACAGACAAGATAGCACATACCACGGCCTTTGATATACCAGTCGTGATGCACTGACTCGAGCGAGAAATAGCCCAATGGGTTCACCAACGGGGATCGATCCCAGACCGCGAGCAGGCGCTTTACCACTGGGCGACATCCAGCCCGGGAATGATGGTGATAGTGATAGTTCTGACATTTTTGAAATGAACTCTTCCATTATTACTTTCCTTTCTTCGGAGCATGACACAGCTAGCCATCTGCATGCGCTGCAGTAATGTGAGTGCACATCCAGCAGAATCAGCCTCTGATCTAACCCTGATCAGGCTTCATTCTGGTAGCTGCACGCTGATTACCACACCAGGGATGAAAACATTTCACAGATGTTCACTTTTTAATGTCTGATGTGCATTAAGGAGATTTCTAGGCCAAACTCATTACATATAACTCCACTGAGTGTATATATACCACGTTCTTCACACGTTAATAAATAACAGTATTTGATTTACTTCCAAAAGGTTAGTGTTAGGCCAAGACCAAAAAATTGTTTTGTTTGTCTTTAAGGACTGAGCACACAAATAAAACCAATGTGAAGGTCTTTTTGTTGTTTGTTTCTTTGTTAACGACACCACTAGAGCACACTGATGAATCATTGGTGATTGGATGTCAAACATTTGAATTTTTTTTACTTGTAAACTTATAGAAAACATGCTACATTTTTTCATTATTAGCAAGGGATCTTTTATATGCACTTTCCTATAAACAGGACAGCATATACCATAACCTTTTATACACCAATCGTGGGACACTGGCTGGATGGATTAAAAAAACCCACTGAGGGGGTTCGACCCTACGATGCATGCACCTCAGGTGAGCGCCTTACCAACTGAGTTAGATCAAGCTCACAAAACTCAGGTAAAAGAAAACAAAATGTTTTAATTTAAAAAAAATTAAAACATTATACTCCAAGGTTTTATATGTTTGGCATGTTATAATGGCATGTTTATTTTATAGCTTTTACTTGCATAAATGAATCAAGTAATAAAGTTATTAATAATAACCTATTCAGATGGAAGTCATTTGTGATTAATTATCTGCCCCAGTGCTGTAATGGTTAAGCCAACAGACGGCTGGTGGATATTGGGTTCACCTTTCAGTACCAGCTCCCAACAGTAAGTTTTTTGGGGGGTTGGGTTGTTTCTTTTTGGAGTTTTTTTTTTTAGAAAACATTTTCTGCTTTCCTACAGCACATATCATTACTATATCATTGCTTTTGATATATTCAACATGCAAGATTGGATAGAGGTTGGCAGGGGACTGAGGTGGAGGAAAATCATATTTCCAGGTACATACAGGTAGTAATATAGTATGTATGTATGTATATGTATGTGTAAATAAAACGTGTATTATACACTGCGTACAGTAATAGCAGTAACATTACTGTACATACCTGCATAAATAAAGTTAAAGTTTTTTTTTATTTAATGACACCCATAGAGCACATTGATTGATTAATTAATCATCAGCTATTGGATGTCAAACATTTGAGTCATCAGAGGAAACCTGCTACATTTTTCCATCAGCAGCAAGGAATCTTTTAAATGCACTTTTCCACAGACAGGAAAGCAAATGCCACAGCTTTTGACCAGTGGTGGTGCACTGGTTGGAACAAGAAAAAACCCAATCATTTGAATGGATCCACCGAGTTAGTTCGATCCTGCGACACAAGAACCTTGGGCAAGCACTCAACCTGCATAAATAAAACGTGTACCCGGTACATATAATACATCCTGTGTGTAATGTTTGCTACAGTAATATGATATATACTGCACAGACCTCTGTAAATAAAACAGATCTACAATATAGGTGCCTGTGTAAACAGCTCTGAGATGAAATACTGTTTACTAAACAAAGCTGAATGCACAAGGTAACAACATCTAGCAGTGCTCCTCCAATCTACATATCCCAAGGTATTCAGACAATACTATGAAGAAGCTGAATCCCAAGGTATTCAGACAATACTATGAAGAAGCTGAATCCCAAGGTATTCAGACAACACTATGAAGAAGCTGAATCCCAAGGTATTCAGACAACACTATGAAGAAGCTGAATCCCAAGGTATTCAGACAATACTATGAAGAAGCTGAATCCCAAGGTATTCAGACAATACTGTAAAGAAGCTGAACCCCAAGCCAGCACTATGAGCCAAATTTACAATGTACATCTTAAAGGTGGACAAACTAAGATGTACCTGTCATGGCTGGAGACAAGGACTGGGATGTGGAGGTGGAAAATCTGATGGCTCCACCAACATCAATCAATATTACAGCACATGTCACCCTCAGGCAAGCACTCTACCCCTGTGCTACATCCCCTCATTCCTGTTTCATGGGACAAGAAATAAGGAATATTGGTTCAAAACTAGGGTAGTAGAATGTGTGCAATGAGATATTCTGTTCAAATATTGTGTAAAAGCAGCTCTGTTGTATCTTTCTGTTATGTAGTGGAGAATGTATGACTAAGTGTGAATTCCTGAAAAATAATTCTTGAGATCTGTAGGAGTAAGTAAATTTTATAAATATACACTTTGAAGTGCATTCTACAAGTTAATCCATTATTCGTTACATTTTTAACATTACTGCCAAGTAACGTTTAATTTTTTTGAATGAAAATATTGGTCAAAATCAATGAAATATCTATAAAGCTAATAACCCAAAATGACAGGATAATTTCAGACCTAACCTGAACAATTCTGCCAGTAAATTCTGAGCAATGGATGACTGGCATTACCGGTAAACATGACGCATGTTAAAAGTGTAATCTGTGATTTCTGATTCAGTATTTGACAATCATCATCAAATTCCATCCATCTGAAGGCAGGAAAGAAATGTTTTATTTAACGATGCACTTAACACATTTTATTTACGGTTATATGGCATTGGACATAATATGGTTAAGGACCACACAGATATTGAGAGAGGAAACCCGCTGTTGCCACTTCATGGGCTACTCTTTTCGATTAGCAGTAAGGGATCTTTTATATGCACCATCCCATAGACAGGATAGCACATACCATGGCCTTTGATGTACCAGTCGTGGTGCACTGGCTGGAGCGAGAACCATCCATCTCACTGTGTAATAATAATGTTCATCCGATGATGCAGATATGTGGCCTCTTTGACTAAAGCATTGTTCTAGTTTACAGTGTACAAGTTCTGTCAATTGTGGGTTTGAATCACTGACCTAACCACACAAAAAGTTCAAATAGCATGTTCTCACTATCACAACTGTAGTTCCCAAAAAAACTATTCTACTTGTAGGTACAGTTACAAAAATAGAATGATATCAGAGGTATGGATTAAACTGTACTTATTGGTACAGCAGTTTAGACCGCATTATAAGGTCATACAATTGACCAACATATTATTTATTAATATTGGAGTAAATTAAAGTGTATGACCTATAGTTTATTTATTAACATTGAATTAATAAATATTCTATATTTGATGTAAACATTTTTCAGTTAGTATCACTAATTGCATTCTTTGTCATTGGTGTTGGTAAGTATTTTATTTTCTCTTAATACCTACATGCATAATTACATGTACATGTATATACTACAGAGTATTTGTACTAACTTTTACAATTTGATGCTTTTCTGTGCAACATAATTTGTATCCATTTTAATATTATTGTTATACAGGTCAAAACACCCTGTTCAAGGAAATTTAGTTTTTCAGTGGAGAGCATGACTTGATCCTCCTATAAATTTCGTTCACTACAAGTGAACGATCTAGACCTCCCCCACCCCACCCCTAAAAATCCTATAAACTTAATGCTTCCATCATTTGTTAGACAAAAGTGATTGAAAGTTATAATTCTGTTACTATAGCCAGCATGGACAAATATAAAAGGTTAAGTAATAAATAATGTATTGTTGAACTCCTATTGTTGCATATGGCCATTGTGTGGAATTACACAAGTGACATTTTCTCTTTGGCAATTATTTATAATTACTGAGACATTTTGTCTACACTGACATCGCACTTATTACAACAACATAGACGTAATCACTCAATACAGATGACTGTCAAGTTGGCAGTCAGCATCAGTATAATATTATATTAATTCTCTCCTGCCATAACAATAAAGCAATGTCCACCACAAAAACCATTCATAATAATGATGGACACCACAAAAACCATTCATAATAATGATGGACACCACATGGCTACCACAACAGAAGTATGACCCTCAACAAAACAATACTGGCCACCATAATACAAGGATACTGCAGTCATAGAAATAAGCAGAATTTTTTATTTGTCCACCGGACAAGTACATCAAGAAATCTACTTGTCCAGCAATATTTTCACTTGTCCAAATAAATGTTTTGTTTTATTCAAGTACAAGGACTGTATTTTTATTAGTCCACTGGACAACCATTGAGGTACATTTTGCTTGTCCAAGCAGATTTTTACTTGTCAGAACAGACAAGTGCTTATTTCAAACACTGTACTGCACAGAGCATTTTGTTCAGTATTGTGTCCTAATTCGCTATACAAATTTCAGAGATTGCTAGACAATTGTAAAACGTTAAACAGACCAGTAGTAGCTACTCAATTTTCAAATGATCAGCAACTGTTGCTAATCAATGTTTTAAAAACAAAATTACATTCCCTGTACTTGCCAGCATAGAAAGATACTGGCCACCACAACAAAAATAACAATATAATGGCCAGCACAATATAAAATAAAATAAAAAAAATAAAAAAAAACCTTACAATTAAAAAAAAAAAAAAAATCCTCAGAATAAGAATTTGACCATCACAACAAATAATGCTGTCCACCATAACAAAATGATAAAAAGTTTGTTTTGTTTAACGACACCACTAGAGTGCATTGATTTTTTTTATTAATCATCAGCACAAGTTGACTTTTACGAATGGACAAGATTTCAATAAATTACCAGCCTCCAGTATAAACGCATCACCAAGTTGACTTTTACATCCAGCATGGAGCTATTGATCGACCATCACAAGTTCTCTGTCCATGAACCAGCTCAGTGGACCACAGATCTCACATAAAGAGACTCCCACCATCTCTGGTGTTGGTCCTGTAGTGGTTAAGCCATCCGATTTAAGGATGGTGAGGGGCGAGACGTAGCCCAGAGGTTAAACGCTCACTTGATGCGTGGTTGGTTTGGGATCGATCCCCGTCAGTGGACCCATTGAGCTGTTTCTTGCTCCAGCCAGTGCACCACGATGGTACATCAAAGGCCGTGGTATGTGCTATCCTGTCTATGGGATAGTGCATATAAAAGATCCCTTGCTGCTAATCGAAAAGAGTAGCCCATAAAGTGGTGACAGCGGGTTTCCTCCCTCAATATTTGTCTGGTCCTTAACAATGTGTCCGACACCATATAACCGTAAATGAAATATGCTGAGTGCGTCGTTAAATAAAACATTTCCTTCCTTCTTCTTAAGGCTGGTGTGTATTGGGTTCTCCTACCCAGAGGGAGTTTGTCGACTCAATGGATATAGGTTATATACACCAACTTCTCTCTTACTAACCACTAACCAACTGTCCTAGTGATACAGCCCAGATAGCTGAGGAGTGTGCCCAGAACATCATTCTTGAACTTTAATTGAATGTACGTCTAATTGATTATCAATGTGTCCATCCATGCATCCATTCTCTCATCTTTCCATCCACTCATTCAACCATCCGCTCATCCATCCATCCATCCATCCATCCATCCACTCATCCATCCGCTCATCCATCCATCCATCCATCCATCAATCCATCCATCCATCAATCCATCTATTCATCCATCCATCCACTCATCCATCAATCCATTCGTGCTTATATCCAATTAAGGTTCAAGCACGCTGTCCTGGGCACACACACCTCAGCTATCTGGGTTGTCTGTCCAGGACAATGGGTTAGTTGTTAATTGTTAATGGTTAGTGAGAGAGAAGAGGATGTTGTCTCCTTACACCTACCCAATGAGTCATTAAAACTTGCTCTGGGTGGGAGCCGGTATCAGGCTGTGAACCTTGTACCTACCAGCCTTGGGTCCAGTGGCTTAACCACGACACCACTGAGGCCAGTAAGAATCCATGCATATCATACAGTTTAATTAACACTTAATTTAATTGCCATTGTTAATGAAATAGCAACATTTTCACATACACGTAGTTCCTCCCACATGATTAACTAGTTGTTTACAGTCGCTACCTGTAACTGATATTTTTTATGTAACCGATATTTCAGATCTTCCGCTACACTTCCCAGTATGATGCTTAATCTTCAAGGAGTTACAGAAAGTCATGTTGGTAAACACGAGAAGAACCAAACTAAACACAACAAGTCAACAGTCAGGTGACACGGGGAAAGTGTCAACGATATGAGACGTTTACCTAAGTAAAGATGGAAATAGTTTCAAAATACAATACAAGCACATCAGCAATGCAAGTCGTTTGCCTGTGTAAAGATGGAAATAGTTTCAAAATACAATACAAGCACATCAGCAACACAAGCACAAACTTAAAAATCACCTGGTGTGTTAAAACCAAGGCTAGAAGTTAAGAAAATATTTCTTTTGGCCTGAAGGGGACTAGATATGTCTAGAAAACCTATTAATCCCAGTGGAAAATCAGTGAAATATTATTCACGTATATGTGGAAAATGATTGTACACTACTAACTGTATTACTTAATTTATACTCTACATCTGGTATATCAAAAGCTGTGGTATGTGCTATCCTGTCCATGGGATGGTGCACATAAAAGATTAATTGCTACTAATGAAAAAATTTAATTGGTTTCCTTTCTAAGACTACATGTATACATGTATGTCAGAATTACCAAATGTTTGGTATCCAATAGCCGATGTGCTCTAGTGGTGTCATTAAACAAAACAAACTTTAACTTTTTTATTCATTCATGAATTCATTTACACTTATTTTCATGCTTATATCCAATTAATGTTCAAGCATACTATCCTGGGCATATACACCTCAGCTATCTGGGCTGCCTGTCGAGAACAGTGGCTTAGTGATTTGTTGTTTTTGATTAGTGAGAGAAGTCACTTGTAGTAATGGCCTTACATCTACCCAATGAGTCATTAAGCTTGCTCTGGGTGGGAGCCGGTACCAGGAGGCAAACCCAGTACCTACCAGCCTTACGTTTGTTGACTTAACCACTACAACACCAATGCCAGTACAGAGTATTTAAACTCGCTCTGGGTGGGAGCCGGTACCAGGAGGCAAACCCAGTATCTACCAGCCGTAAGTCTGGTGACTTAACCACTACAACACCAATGCCAGTATAGAGTATTTAAACTCGCTCTGGGTGGGAGCCGGTACCAGGAGGCAAACCCAGTATCTACCAGCCGTAAGTCTGGTGACTTAACCACTACAACACCAATGCCAGTATAGAGTATTTAAACTCGCTCTGGGTGGGAGCCGGTACCAGGAGGCAAACCCAGTATCTACCAGCCGTAAGTCTGGTGACTTAACCACTACAACACCAATGCCAGTATAGAGTATTTAAACTCGCTCTGGGTGGGAGCCGGTACCAGGGGGCAAACCCAGTATCTACCAGCCGTAAGTCTGGTGACTTAACCATGACACCATCGATGCCAGTATATGACTTCTGCCGAGGGTGACTATTTAAAAACTAATTACCTCCCTCTGACCCCCACAAACCCCAACAGATAATTTCTGGATCAGCTCTGAGCTGAAGCGTTCCAGCATTCATAACCAGTGGCTATTTTTAATACAGTATTGATCAATATCATTACCAGACACACACTCACAAATACTTATGATCTCTGGTGCTCGAAAAATAAATGTATAGCTTAATTGTTTAAATATAAGAGCCTGTTTTCATGATTTTATCAACATTTTTACCAGTATACTGTAGGGTAAGGGGAGGGGGGTAAATTAGAACACAAATACTGCAACATATACTTTTAAAATATAAAAAAATCAATAATATCTCTGACCAAATCAACATTGTTAATTTAAGGACACAGGGGTTAGCAAAACGTCTTTGCTTTGTACTATTGCAAAAATATTGATAATTATAAGGCACACACGGATATAATTAAAGAGGAAACCTGCTGTTGTAACTCTATAGGCTACTCTTTTTGATTAGCAGCAAGGAATCTTTTATGTACACAATCCCAAAGACAGAACAAGAAACAAACAGAAAGGATGGAGCATAAGGTTTGTATGTAACTTGGCAATCTTCTATAAAAAATTATATATTAAGTTAAAATTTTCTTTTTCTTTAAAGATACCACTAGAGCACATTGATTTATTAATCAATTCTGACTTATAGTCATAGAGAGGAAACCCGCTACATTTTTCCATTAGTAGCAAGGGATCTTTTATATGCACCATCCCACAGACAGGATGGCACATACCACAGACTTTGATATACCAGTTGTAGTGCAGTAGTTGGAACGAGAAATAGCCCAATGTGCCCACCGACAGGGATCGATCTGAAACCGACCACACATCAAGCGAGCACTTTACTACTGGGCTACGTCCCGCACCGAACGAGAAATAGCCTAATGACAAATACAAGAATCCACTGACAGGGATTGATCCTAGATTAATTGTGCATCAGGTGAGTGCTTTAGCACTGGGCTATGCCCTACCCCATTGATAATTATGAATGGCCCCTAATTAACATTACCAATCTCACAGTACTACTCTTCATATATCAGGTACTAATACTTTAAATAATTACATAGTTAAACACAGTAGCATAGAATGTACTATTTGTCTTAACAGTATTAATCAACAGTATGGCAAGAACATTATATTAACCAGAGGTAATTAAACAACAACATTATTAGTATATACCATAATTTAAACGCACAGACGCCAGTTTTAACCTGTAAAAAATGGACACTAAGTTTAGTTAATTTACAAACCTGTAACTCATTTGGATAAAGTTACAATAGAGTGAAAGAAGAGAGTCTGTGACTTTAAAACCGGGAAATATCCTTAAAAATAGACTAGAACTCGAATGAATAAACCGTTATTTCTCAGACACATGTGTGTTTTTAAAAATAAAATAAAATAATTGTTTGGTATTAGAAATACCAGAATGACCAGAAACAATTCGGTTTTACGGAAATGGATAATCTAAAGAATAAAATATAAGTAATGTTTCATTTCAGTGATCATAAATGGCTCTAAAAGTGAAAAATATGCCTACAGTGTTTAAAAACTAGGGTTTGTCCCTGTAATTTACTTATTTACTTATTGGTGTATAAGTTGTTAATAAATATAAATATAATGATTTTTTTCGAATACATGTACTTGAAAAGTTGAAATACTGGTGTACATGTGATTACCTGTAAGGCAGATAGTACTACATGTATTATACACTATTCTATATACTAGCTGGTATTTAAAACAGTAATGCAGATAGTACTTCGTGTATTATACACTATTCTATATACTAGCTGGTATTTAAAACAGTAATGCAGATAGTACTACGTGTATTATACACTATTCTATATACTAGCTTTATTTAAAACAGTAATGCAGATAGTACTATGTGTATTATACACTATTCTATATACTAGCTGGTATTTAAAACAGTAATGCAGATAGTACTATGTGTATTATACGCTATTCTATATACTAGCTGGTATTTAAAACAGTAATGCAGATAGTACTATGTGTATTATACACTATTCTATATACTAGCTGGTACATGTATGTGTCTATGGTAAGTTTCTGGATTAACAAAATATGGCTGAAATTTGTAACAAATGCATTGTCTGCCACGTTTACATAATTCAGTTGACTTCAAATATTGATTTATTTGTTCTCAATAATAATGAAAAACTGTTCTTTACACAAGAGTGGTAAGAGAAAGAGAGAGAGAGAGAGAGAGAGAGAGAGAGAGAGAGAGAGAGAGAGAGAGAGAGAGAGAGAGAGAGAGAGAGAGAGAGAGAGAGAGAGAGAGACAGAGACAGAGACAGAGACACAGAGAGAGAGAGAGACAGAGACAGGTTCAGAGACAGAGAGACAGAGAGAGAGAACTACATGTAATATATTGTATTCTATATCATATCAAACAACAGTATGGCAAAATGTGTAATTTTACAAATGACATCACCATATCTTAACACAATAATTCAATTTACTTAAAATTTTGGGTGTATTTGTTGTTAATAATAATGATGGAAACCAGTAATAAAGCAGACACTGGGACTATTTCCCATGATGATAATCAAGAAAAGGCTGAAATTTACAAGTGACATAATTACCCTACCATAATTCAGTTTACTGAAAATACATGTATTTGCTATTGTTGTATTAGTTTGCTGATAATAATCATTTATTAAAAAGATTCTTACAAAACCAAAAACAACTAAGCTAAAAAAAAAAACTTGCTTTTTGTGCTCAATATCCAATTACAGTAGGATTCAAGCATGCTGCCCTTGGCACCTCATGCAGCTATCGTAATCTGGGATGGCTGTCTGGGTTAATCAACTTAATGGTTTTACATTAAGCTGTGTAATGGCTTTACATAACTCCCATTGTTCAAAACTCTGAATGGGAGCTGGTACTGGGATGTGAACCCAGTACCTACCAGCCTCAAGTCCGATGTGTTAACCACAACACCACCTAAACCCATTAATTAGCAATATATCACTTGGTTTTAACCAATAAAACTAAGAGCCAACAATAACTCCAAATACTCCCAGAAAAGTCATGACTCAACTGCTTCACTCGCTAAATTCTCTACTCAATTATTCACTATACTCACATGCACATCTGCCGAGACAACTCCAAAAGCCTAAATCCACAGAATATTCACAGGAGAAGCAAAAATATTGGATTTCACTGATACCAGATGATATGCCGTCACAAAGAACAAAGCAGGAGGAATCGGCTAAAACAAGTAAAATCCTTAAGAATCATTCACTGTGATACCATGTATCTCGGTCTTATCTCCATCACTTGCGGTTTTATCTCACATTTAAGTTGTTTTGTTATAGAACACTAACACCATCATCTCTTCAGTGCCATCTCCACATGCACACAAACCTTTTCTGACAGTTCTATAGGACCAAAAAAAAAAAAAAAAAAAAAATGTCTCAAACACTGTTATGTGGAATCCCCCTCAAACCAGGCTATACCACTGAAATATATGCACACACCAAAATGTCTTGTTTGCAAAAATCTCACCTTCCCATGATTGGTTTATGTTTCACCTTTTCAGGGGGGAGAAAATGTCACGTTAAAGATGTTCCGGTTTTTTCTGTCTTTTCTCTTCCCGACAGCAGTGACATCGGGCTTTAACTGGCCTAGTATCCATCAATACATGCCGGTCTGCCCACTGCCAGCCTTTCAACAAGCATGGATGTCTTTGTTGACACGGATTCACCCACTGTGCTGAGGAGGGGTGACAGGTGGTGAATGTGTCACTGATGTTGCTGTGTGCATGTTGTGCATGTGTTCAGGCCAGACTGATAAATTACAACAGGCGACACCTCCCCCTATTCAGTGTGACATAACTGCTCATTATTTATTGATTCGCTAACTCTTAATGGTAAAGTTTGTTTTATTTAATGACGCCACTAGAGCACATTGAAACTCTCAATGGATGATGACTGATATTGCTTGACATTGTTAATATTAATACATCAATAAAGTCTCTATTGTATTACTATTATAACTACCTGTTTATGCTGTGATATTTTTATGTTAATACATCATTGTTTATATGTAATGATATATTTAATATTAATACATCAAAGAAGTCTCTATTGTATTACTATTATAACGACCTCAGTTTATGCTGTGATATTTTTTTGTGAATACATCATTATTTATATTAATGATATCATTAATATTAATACATCAAAGATCTATTTTATGACTATTATAACGACCTGTTTATGCTGATGATATTTTATGTGAAATACATCATTGTTTATATGCAGTACATGATTAATTAATATCTCTGTACATCAATGTCTCTTCTACTCTATTTATTACTTTTATAACGACTCTCAGTTATGAACAGTGGCATTCTTTGTTTGTAAAATATGATATACATTTAATATAAATACATTTTTAATTATAATATCTATTGTCTACAAATTACTATTTATATTCAATATATAATACAGTTTAGAACCTTGATTTATGGCATTAATACAACATTGTCTAATGTTCTATTTATATATATTAATACATTTAAGAATCAATAAAGTATAGTGATATTTTTATTCTATACAACATTGTCTACAAAGTCATACATATTCCCTGATTTATGTAAAGATTTATTGATATAAAAATATAACATTATTTTATATGCAATACACATGTTTAATATTAAACATCTCTGTTTCTAAAATGTCTCTTTAAGACTCTGATTTATGATCATTTATATTACAACTCTGATTAGAACAGTGATATGGAGTTTTAAAATATAAATACATGTATATCAATAAAATAACATTTTTAATATTAATACAACATTGTCTACAAAGTTCTATTTATATTCATCACTATTAATACATTTAAGAACCTTGATTTATTCAGTGATATTTTTAATATTAATACATTATTGTTTATAAAGTTTATTAAACAATAATAATAAAAAGGAAGAGATTGCCTTAGAAATAGAAAGCAAAGAAAAAGAAAGACAAGTTTTATTTAGCGACGCACTCAACACATTTTATTTACGATTATATGGCGTCAGAAAATTAAAAGCAGACAAGCAGAAAAAATAGGCTGATTTCTGTAATAGAGCCAAGTCGATTGGAAATAGCAGTTAATTAAAATGAGATAATCAAGTCATTATTTTAATCATCTTACCACAAAGTTAGGGGTTTAGTGACAGGAAGCATTGTCCCTTCATACATTTGTCTTGCTTTAATATGAGTAAATTTTACCTAATGAAAAATAAACATAGCTGTATTAGTACTGTATGTTGTTTTCTTTCTCTTTTTCTCTTTTTTTTTTACACTAACCATATGTATTTTGTTATTTAACCAAAACTTAACACAGTTATGAATTAATTATTAAAAGTAAATAATCAAAGAGTTAATTAATAATGTATTTAAAATGTCCTGTATGAATTATAACATTTCATTATGAGTATCATAAACAGTAACAGGGGGGAACGTTGCCCAGTGGTAAAGCGCTTGCTTGATGTGCAGTCAGTTTGGAATCGATCCCCGTCAGTGGGCCCATTGGGCTATATCTCGTTCCAGCCAGTGCACCACGACTGGTATATCAAAGGCCGTGGTATGTGCTATCCTGTCTGTGGGACTGTGCATATAAAAGATCCCTTGCTACTAATGGAAAAATGTAGTGGGTTTTCTCTCTATGAATGTGTCAAAATGACCATATGTTTGACATCCAATAGCCTATGATTAAACAAAACATAAAGAGTAACATATAACTTAGGCTTAAACTATTTTCTTAGTCACATACATTTAAACAAAACAGCTAATACCGACTTTAAAATTATTTATTCTGCTGAAACATACACAAGCAGATGTAGTAAACTTCATTGCAGTACCCACCAACAATAAAAGTCACCTTTAAAAACATGTAGCAGAGCTTATTGCAAAAGTATTCAAGGTTAACTTTATAATGACGTAAAGGGCAATGGACCAGCCTTGTAAAGTTTGTGAATATTTATCACTTTTTTCACGAATACTGACTCTTGCTGGCAACAGTCTTGTCTCTCTTTTTTGTGGGTTAGTTCCTTCTTTGAATGTATTGATTGCACAGCCAACTTAAATAACCTGCACAGGTACAAAACAGATCAATTTTCACACTTGATATTGATTTTCTTTTGTTAATGCATGTACACATTTTCAACTGCAATATTCCGTTTGTTCTCTTAACAGCTTATTTACAAACCATTTGCTACAGACAACTCTTTTTTTGTTTTGCATTACTGTGGTTAAGTTTAACCCTCTTTGTTGAACAATTTGCAGATAAACATGAAAGAAGAACAATTGTTTTAAACATGTAAGCACTAAAATACAAGACACGAGGATATGAGCAGGTTAATGGTTAACGTTCCCTTTGTTTAACAACACCACTAGAGCACATTGATTATCAATCATCGGCTACTGGATGTCAAACATTGGGTAATTTGGACATATAGTCTTAGAGAGAAAACCTGTTTCATTTTTCCATTAGTAGCAAGGGATTTTTTTATATGCACCATCCAACAGGCATGATAGCACATACCACAGCCTCTGATATACCAGTCGTGGAGCACTGGCTGGAATGAGAAATAGCCCAATGGGCCTCACTGCTATTATAAGAATTGTTTTTGAAATGGTAGATTTCATGTACCTTTGCACATAATTGTAAATTTATTCCTGAAAAAATAATGCTTTAATTAAAAAGTACAAATAATATTATTTGAAATATACATAAATTGCTTTCTTTTGTCCATTCTATAACCCATCTTCCATATCGTTTACATAAAACAGACACCAAATACTTGTAAACAAATGACTGCTTCTGGTAAACTTGGATGTAAACAAATGACTGAGTATGCTAAATCTGAATGTAAACAAATGACTGCTTATCATAAACCTAAATGTAAACAAATGACTGCTTATGGTAAACATTGGTGTAAACAAATGACTGCTTATGACAAACTGGATGTAAACAAATGACTGCTTATGACAAACTTAGATGTAAACAAATGACTGCTTATGGTAAACTTGGATGTAAACAAATGACTGAGTATGCTAAATTTGAATGTAAACAAATGACTGCTTATGATAAACCTAAATGTAAACAACTGACTGCTTATGGTAAACATGGATGTAAACAAATGACTGCTTATGACAAACTTAGATGTAAACAAATGACTACTTATGACAAACTTGGATGTAAACAAATGACTGCTTATGGTAAACATGGATGTAAACAACTGACTACTTATGATAAACTTGGATGTAAACAACGGACTGCTTATGATAAACTTGGATGTAAACAAATGATTTTTTATGGTAAACTTGGATGTAAACAAATGACTTTTTATGGTAAACTTGGATGTAAACAAATGACTGCTATGGTGAACTTGGATCCTGTACTTAGTCACTGGTGAAGTGAGGCTCTTCCCATGGTGGACAGGCCTGAATCTTAATTGGATCAGAGCATGGCAAATTGTTTGGTTTGGTACTTACTTATAGCAGTAACTTAAGGATGTATCAACACTTGGCCATGGCAGCCGAGGTTAAATCAGATTTTGTTCAAACAACCTGTGAAAGTCATGCTGTTACCATATTTTAGGTAGACGATAATTAAAATGCTCCTGAGACCGAATTAAGGTGTGCTTAAATTGGGGAATTGCACACCTCAAATGTGAAGGACTGATTAGTTGACATGACCATGTATAATTTAAAGCCCATCTACTGGACTTACAAATACAATGTAGTTGCTGTGTATTGGGAGGTCAGCTTTGTATACAGGTATAACATTAAATTCACTGATACGTATGACATTAAATTCGTTGATAGGTATAACATTAAATTCATTGATGGGTATAACATTAAATTCATTGATAGGTATAACATTAAATTCATTGATGGGTATAACATTAAATTCATTGATGGGTGAACTGGCCTAAACAGCTGATATAATAACATTAGGATCAACAGCAGTGGCAAAAAATAACTCAAATAAATTATATGTATGAACTAATGCTACTATAATTATGTCACCCAGTAAAGATAAACATGTATGTTTATTGTCTTTGATGTCATGCAATGTGTTTAATCTGCATCTATACTCCTCCAATGTTACCTCACTGATTTGTATCTCAAGGAAACAAATATTAATTTCATTTAATGACACTCAGCCTATTTCAAACTAAGGCTATTTTTATCTAACATATGGTTGTTTTTACTCTAAGTAGAGAGAAAATAAAATTTAAGAAAACTTGCTGTCATCACTGAAAAAGCAGCAGGGGACCTTTTAAGGTCTGCATCGTCCTAGAGACAGGACAGTACATACCATAGTCTTGGGGCACTGGTACAGAAAAAACTGATAGTCCATCAGGAGTAACTTATTCTTTGACCTACTGCACCTCTAGTGAGTGCTCTACCACTGAGCTAAAGTTTGCCCCTTTCATCTTAAGAGTTTCTTTGTAACATGAACTCTGTTCGATTACATTGTATCATGTAGCACTGCCTTAAAATCCAATAAAGTAGAGCTAAGTGCTGTACTTGTTATTTATTGTAAGAGATTTCTCAAGATTGAACAATTGCTTACTGATGACTATATTGAACAATTGCTCACTGATGACTATATTGAACAATTGCTCACTGGTGACTATATTTAACAATTGCTCACTGATGACTATATTGAACAATTGCTCACTGATGACTATATTGAACAATTGCTCACTGATGACTATATTGAACAATTGCTCACTGGTGACTATATTTAACAATTGCTCACTGGTGACTATATTGAACAATTGCTCACTGATGACTATATTGAACAATTGCTCACTGATGACTATATTGAACAATTGCTCACTGATGACTATATTTAACAATTGCTCACTGATGACTATATTTAACAATTGCTCACTGATGACTATATTTAACAATTGCTCACTGATGACTATATTTAACAATTGCTTACTGATGACTATATTTAACTCAAGGGGCGGGACGTAGCCCAGTGGTAAAAGCACTTGCCTGATGCGCAGTTGGTCTAGGATTGATCCCCATCAGTGGGCCCATTGGGCTATTTCTCGTTCCAGCCAGTGCACCACAACTGGTATATCAAAGGTCATGGTATGTACTATCCTGTCTGTGGGATGATGCATATAAAAGATCCCTTGCTGCTAATGGAAAAATGGTTTTCCTCTCAATGACTGTAAATGACCATATGTTTGACATCCAATAGCCGATGATTAATAAATCAGTGTGCTCTAGTGGTGTTGTTAAACAAAACAAACTTTATATTTAACTCAAGTGAACAATTCCATATCAACAGTAAACCTAAGTGAACACCTACAGCAAATTTGTAAATAATTTCACAACAGCATACTTGTGAACAATGTCACATCAAAAGTAAATGTAAGTTAACAACTTCACACCAACAACTACAGTCAATCTAAGTGAACATTTTCACACTAACAGTAAACCTAAAACCAATGTCACACTAAATCTAAATGAAAAATTCAAACTGACAGTGAACCTGTGAACAATTTAACACCAACAGTAAACATATAAGAACAATTTCAAACAGCCAGTGAATTTAAATGAATAATTTCACACTGACAGTATATTTAAATGAAATATTTCACACCAATGAACACAGTAAATATAGGTGAACAATTTCACACTGACAGTAAACCTATGAACAATTTCACATAAACAGTAAACCGAACTGATCAATTTCAAACCAACAGTGAATCTGAGTGAACAATTTTAGACCGACGATAAACCTGTGAACAGTTTCACACCAACTGTGAACCTGTGAACAGTTTCACACCAACTGTGAACCTGTGAACAGTTTCACACCAACTGTGAACCTGTGAACAGTTTCACACCAACTGTCAACCTGTGAACAGTTTCACACCAACAACAAACCTGTGAACAATTTCACACCAACTGTGAACAAGTTCACACTGATAACAAACCTGTGAACAATTTCACACCAACAATAAACCTGTGAACAATTTTACACCAACAGTAGGTTGGACTATACCAATTCAAATCCCATAGGCGACCATGTTAACGTTTGTGTTTAAAAACACTATATGCAATATATCAACCAAACTGTGACCCATAAATATCAGTACTACAACCCCTACCTCAAAGTATTAACTGCAGAAAATGGTACCTTTCATGGCTCATTTTCGGTATAACCAGATGTTTCTGCAACACCCCTAGTTTCGCACAAAATTTTAGTACTTTTTTTCACAGGTACCCCATACATGTTCCAAGCACAAGGCTACTTGATACGGTGGTACTACATCAAATAAAATTGCATACATTTTTAGCCCAGATGAAACTAATTTTTTTTACAACCAACACACTCACATTTATAACCAATCACAGGACTTGTGGTGTTAACTTCTCTATCAAAAGTTCGGTACACCTCGAACTTCGACCCAGCCAGAAATTAATTGGTATAGTGCAACCTATAATGATAACATACATGTTTCAAAAGGTGGTGAATCATGTGTTTTTATGACAACCAGGATCTGGTGTCTTCTGACATAAACTGACAACCTCACTGAAACTGTTGTTTCTACAGTGCAACCTAATTTAATGTACACCTCACAAAACACATGTATTTTGTACAGTTTTGTACAAATGCAATATGTCATATTTGAAAAATTTATTTTTTTTAAAATAATACTCCTGAAGATATTTATTGTCAGATGTGTGTGTGTGCTCAGCTATATATGTAGAGACAGCATGGCTATTCAGAGTACCTCAACTCCTTAAACTTATTCCATTGAAACACATGTATTTGACAGACCCCTAGATTATGAAGACCTCAATAGGCACATCAAAGAAATATCAGTATTAAAAAAATACAATGTCTGAGGAAGGAAAAACCAACATGACTGCATCTGTATGAAGTAATGACTTAATGTCCTGCACATCACTGTTGGAAGAAAATCCTGTATGCTGAGTGTGGGCATCTTCAAGTTACCATGTGCGGGAATTTCAAATCCATCAGCTATGCAGATTTTCAAATTGGACCATCAAAACCATTGGCAGCCACCAATATTCCTGACTATATTTTATGTATACCCTACTGTAGTTGGAGGTTTTAAAAATTTGTGATATCTGGAATTATCATGCAGCTTTCGCATATTTATTTTTGATTCATTACTAAAAAAACCTGTTTTTAAGTGACATAATTACCCGAACATCTATTTTATTGCATTATTTTCTAATCCAGATCAATACAATATGTATATTGGATGTATTCCTACAATCTGTAATCCAGCATATCATTTAGCTATTAACATTGGATAATACAGCATTAACAATAAAATAAATCATCAAATTACACCAAGGTAGATAACCAAATCTGGAAAAATTGGTTCCAAATCTAGTATACACTTAAAATACACTTCATGGGAGCAAACTAAGTGATTATTTTAAAAAAAGATTTGATCTGGAGACCTAAAGATATGTTTAACAAGCTTATTGTTATGTATAAATGAGAACAGAAGGCACAATAGTGACAAAAATTTTAATTATGGCTTTGGTAAAAAAATTCTTCAAAGTAAAAAAATGTTTCCCCTAAAACTACAAATTTGTCTAAAATATGACTTAGCACCCTATAAATATGCCAAAAGGACAATAAAAATCAAGGTCTTTAAAAAGTTAAGCTATCAGAAGTACACACATGAAACATTAACTATGTTTATAGAAGTTAAAGACATTATCCCAATATTGGCACATGTTATTTTTAATATAAAAATAAATTGCTATTAAAATCTAAGTTCAGACTGCCTAGATATATTAACATATTTAAGAGCAGTTGTATATGGCAAGTCAAACACCATGTAAATAAGAACATTCAAATCTGTATAGTATGAATTATAGGCCAAAACCAACTTTTCCTCAGTGCTAATTTTTGTTCAAACTCCATTCAGAGCTATGTACAGTAATTATTGTCAAGGTCAAGGTCATTGTGAACTTGCATGGCCGAGTGACGGCTAATTAATCAAATAGTGTAGTTTAATTTAATTAAATCACAAAAATCATAATCTTTTTTATTATGCACTGAATATGTGCTATAGGTTGGACTATACCAATTCAAATCCCATAGGCGACCATGTTAACGTTTGTGTTTAAAAACACTATATGCAATATATCAACCAAACTGTGACCCATAAATATCAGTACTACAACCCCTACCTCAAAGTATTAACTGCAGAAAATGGTACCTTTCATGGCTCATTTTCGGTATAACCAGATGTTTCTGCAACACCCCTAGTTTCGCACAAAATTTTAGTACTTTTTTTTACAGGTACCCCATACATGTTCCAAGCACAAGGCTACTTGACACGGTGGTACTACATCAAATAAAATTGCATACATTTTTAGCCCAGATGAAACTAATTTTTTTTACAACCAACACACTCACATTTATAACCAATCACAGGACTTGTGGTGTTAACTTCTCTATCAAAAGTTCGGTACACCTCGAACTTCGACCCAGCCGGAAATTAATTGGTATAGTGCAACCAGTAAACCTGTGAACAATTCCACACCAACAGTAAACCTTTGAACAATTTCACACCAACAATAAACCTGTGAACAATTTTACACCAACTGTAAACCTGTGAACAATTTCACACCAACAAAAAACCTTTGAACAATTTCACACAAACAATAAACCTGTGAACAATTTCACACCAACAGTAAGCCTGTGAACAATTTCACACCAACAATAAATCTGTGAACAATTTCAAACCAACAGTAAACCTGTGAACAATTTGACACCAACAGTAAACCTATAAATGCTGATTCCGCAGCTCCAGATTTGAGCCAGTAACAGCTTCGTGCAGTTTTACTTTAATAATTAATTCAATTAATAGTTTGTCTGTCACCAGTATGAGCGTCCGTCACCAGTATGAGCCGACTGCATGGCTAAGCCAGTGCTAGCAGTGACCAAGTCCAGTGCTGTGCAGCTCGGTCAACAAGGTCAGGTCATGCATTATTAATGCATTGATTTTATTTCAATCACTCAGATTCACATCTGCAGACAAAGAAAAGAGACCAGCCTCGGTGGTGTTGTGGCTAAGTCATCGGGCATATGGCTGAAAGATACTGGGTTCACCTCCCAGTACCAGCTCCCACCCAGAGTGCATTTAATGGTTCGATAGGAAGGCCAGTACACTTTCTCTTACTAATCACTAACAACTAACTCACTGTCCTGGGTAGACAGCCAAGATGTGTGCCAAGAACAGCGTGCTTGAACCTTAATTGAATATAAGCACGAAAATAAGTATAAAAAGGTGGAAAAAAGAAACAAATGTTTGTTTAATTACACCTTTTAGCACATTTTAAACAACAGCTATTTGGTGTAATTCTGACCCAGTAAATCGCGGTAAACACACTACATTTGTCATTAGCCGCAAAAGATTTTTTATATGCACTTTCCCTCAAACAAAAACACAATGAGTCAATCATTAGATGAATCAGTTTCTTTACAAACATCTGCATCTGAGATTCACAAACGTGATTGAGAGAGTGAGAGAAAACAAGGAAGGGAAAGAAAGAAATGATTTAGTGCTAGCTACATGTATTTGGTATCTAACAAATGGTTATTTAGACATTTGGTTCAGAGAGAAAGGGAAGGAAGGAAATGGTTTATTTAACAACACTCAACACATTTTATTTACGGTTATATGGTGTCTGACATAAGGTTAAGGACCACACAGATATTGAGGGAGGAAACCCGCTGTCACCACTTCACGGGCTACTCTTTTTGATTAGCAGCAAGGGATCTTTTATATGCACCATCGCATAGACAGGACAGCACATACCACGGCCTTTGATATACCAGTCATGGTGCACTGGCTGGAGAAATAGCCCAATGGGCCCACTGATGGGGATCGATCCCAAACTGACCACTACGTCTTGCCCCCAGAGAGAAAGGGAGAGGGAGAAAGGTGGGAGAAAGAGTTAGGGAAAGTGAGACAGGTGGGAGAGAGTTAGGGAGAGGGAGAGAGAATGTGGAGAGAGTAAGAGAGACAGTGACAGACAGACAAAGAGAGAGAAAGATAGATAGAGAGAGATAGACAGACAGGGAGAAAGAGAGAGGGAGTACCTTCTGCTGCCACACAGGCCACATGTGCTACTGCAAAACAAGCTAGGGATTTTTATATGCAATTTCCCACACACAGGAAGGCACATATGCTGATCCTTTCATACACCAGTCATGGGACACTGGCTGGAATGGGGCATCTTCTATATATACTGTTTTCACTGGCAAGATGGTACATACATTGGTCTTTTATGTATAAGTGATGGGATACTGGTTCAGATATCACAAACATTTGTGTTGTTTAAAGAAACTACTAGAGCAAATTGATTAATTAATCACCATCAGAGCTCACCATGCCCACTGACAAATTGGCTAACTGCTAATTTCTATACAACGTGGCTACAACATTTAGTCTTTGGCCGATATTCCTTAAATATTCCTTAAATTAACCACATTTTAATAATTTAATTAATCACCATCAGAGCTCACGATGCCCACTGACAAATTGGCCAACTGCTAATTTCTATACAACGTGGCTACAACATTTAGTCTTTGGCCGATATTCCTTAAATATTCCTTAAATTAACCACATTTTAATAATTTTCTAGGAAATCCTCTACATATTTGAAGACTGGTTAAACTAAAATTCATTCCAGTGTGAGCCAGCTTCACCATCAGCAATAAGGGATCTTACACATGAGCTTCCCCACAGCCAGGACAGCACATACCACAGCCTTTTCGATACATCTTATGGTCAAGCCTTATGATGAGATATTTGTAAAATACATATAGAAAGAAGAGAAATTAACACTGTCTATATACACTACTATTGCAGTGTATAAATTAACTTTGGAAGTACAACTGCTGTTAATATCTTTTAGCTTGAAAAGATGTGTCCAACTTACTTTTATTAATCGGGAACATGTGAACATCACTCAAAAGATATATCTTAACCAACAGCAACACATTCAACATTTGAGATAACCTTTAAAACAAATCAATGCTTAGATAACAAATTATCACATTTATGTGACATATACAATATAGGAAACAAGTCTGAAAATGTAAATTCACAACTAGTATTACATAGTTCATAATCATAAACTTTTATGAAATAACCTATATATACGGTTATACCAACACACTAGGATTATGATGTAAATGCAAAAAATTAAATATATCAAAAAGTAAATTACAAAATGATTACCTTTATTATGTAGGAGAATGTCTATATAATAAAACATTTCAAGAAAAATCTATAGACTTCATCCAAACTTACTGAAATCAACTGATGTCCTCAATCGAAGTTACAGAAGTCAACAGAAGTCACCAATTGAAATTACGAAATTCAGTATAAGTCATTGAAGATGCACATACACATACATGCAATAGAACTTGTATACATCTCGTTTAATGTACAACACTCATGACATATCAATCGTATCGTACACATGTACAAGCTGATACAGGGAACAAGAGGAACCAGACGGAATGAGTCAAAGTGTGTAGATACATACAAACAGGAAACATACTCATGATATACTTCCTGTGTTCTAATGCAATTTCTCATGTTCATTAGCACACATTTTGAAGTATGGTGTAGTTGAGTTTTTCAAATTGTCATGTTTATATCCAGTTAATATTCAACCTTCCTAATTTGTTTTACAACAAATTCACTCATCTTTATTTCTTTTGTTAAATTATACAATTTAATCAAGTGTACTATTCTCCATTTTGAAATTTAATATTTAAATTAAATCTTTCTTTTACTATTAAATGTACTATATATACATATACATATTTATAATATATATACACATATATATTTACAGTTTATATATTATGTACAGTTTTTAACCTATAATATGACTGTAAGGTAGTGATATCAGCACCCCCCCCCCCCCCCCCCCCCCCCCCCCCCCCCCCCCCCCACAAACCCTGACACACCAAATTTGTTTCTGGGGTTAATAAACTTTATTCTTTAAAAAAAATAAAAAAATCAACCTCTCTGTTATGGATACACACCTCTATCTGGACTGTTTGACAGTGGGTTAGTTGTGAGAGAGAAATCAGTGTCATGGCCTACCCATTGAGTCGTTTTAACTCACTCTGAGTGGGAGCTAGTACCGGGAGTCCTGTCTGTCCGGGACAGAGGGTTAGTGGTTAGTGGTTAGTTGTTAGTTGTTAGTTGTTAGTGAGAGAGAAGTCAGTACAGTGGTCTTACACCTCCTCACAGAAGGAAGGAAATGTTTTATTTAATGACGCACTCAACACATTTTATTTACGGTTATATGGCGTCGGACATATGGTTAAGGACCACACAGATATTGAGGGAGAAAACCCGGTCTCCACTTCATGGGCTACTCTTTTCGATTAGCAGCATGGGATTTTTTATATGCACCATCCCATAGACAGGATAACACATACCACGGCCTTTGACATACCAGTCATGGTGCACTGGATGGAGCAAGAAATAGCCCAATGGGCCCATCGACACGGATAATCTCAAACTGACTGCGCATCAAGTGAGCACTTTACCACTGGGCTACGTCTCGCCCTCCTCCTCACAGAGCCATTAAAACTTGTCTTTGGATGGGAGCCAGTACTACTGATAATAAGTGCAGGTGTAGATGAAGGGGAAGGTGCTGGGTGTGTGCACACCCTCCTCCTCACAGAGCCATTAAAACTTGTCTTTGGATGGGAGCCAGTACTACTGATAATAAGTGCAGGTGTAGATGAAGGGGAAGGTGCTGGGTGTGTGCACACCCTCCTCCTCACAGAGCCATTAAAACTTGTCTTTGGATGGGAGCCAGTACTACTGATAATAAGTGCAGGTGTAGATGAAGGGGAAGGTGCTGGGTGTGTGCACACCCTCCTCCTCACAGAGCCATTAAAACTTGTCTTTGGATGGGAGCCAGTACTACTGATAATAAGAGCAGGTGTAGATGAAGGGGAAGGTGCTGGGTGTGTGCACACCCTCCTCCTCACAGAGCCATTAAAACTTGTCTTTGGATGGGAGCCAGTACTACTGATAATAAGTGCAGGTGTAGATGAAGGGGAAGGTGCTGGGTGTGTGCACACCCTCCTCCTCACAGAGCCATTAAAACTTGTCTTTGGATGGGAGCCAGTACTACTGATAATAAGTGCAGGTGTAGATGAAGGGGAAGGTGCTGGGTGTGTGCACACCCTCCTCCTCACAGAGCCATTAAAACTTGTCTTTGGATGGGAGCCAGTACTACTGATAATAAGTGCAGGTGTAGATGAAGGGGAAGGTGCTGGGTGTGTGCACACCCTCCTCCTCACAGAGCCATTAAAACTTGTCTTTGGATGGGAGCCAGTACTACTGATAATAAGTGCAGGTGTAGATGAAGGGGAAGGTGCTGGGTGTGCGCATACCCTCACCCGAACTTCAAGTACCATGGAAATCCTCTGTATAATACATGTTAGTGTACTATGGAATACCACTAACAGGGATTTACCTTGTTTTTCTGAAATGGGGGTCCCTTGGACTCACCTCTTTCTTTTCTCGGGTCCCAACCTGAAAACAAAGGGTCCCAAAACCACACAAACGACAGAGAGCTGAAGACAACAAATCACGTGTATACTATATGTAAATTTAACAAGCTGTGTTGTTTTTCCTTCCGGGAAATCAATGTCGGTATTCATTGTTTATTCTTTCAAAATCAACATTTCACTTTGATCTGTATAATTATTTGAACCATTTCCTGCAAGCTAAATGACACTCACAATACCATGCATTGTTTTTTGAATCGTGCTACTTGTTTGTTAATGCAAATCAGAATATTTAACCAATTTGTTTTATTCGCCCGGGAATTTCCGATTGTGTTCGGCCTGTTGACGAGAAGTTCCGAATGATCGCAAATCCGCGATCTCTTTCCAGAAATTACCAACTTTACCCGATTAAGCGCAGCAAAGGATAAAGACGCAGTGTTCCCAGAGATTAAAACTTTTGGTTTTCGATATGGGGAATCCCCATTTGAATACGCAGTTTATAGGTAGAAAAGAAATAGTGTGTTACACAGAATGATCGATCTTTGATAGTGGACAGGGTTACTGAAAATGTCAGATATTTTATGCGTCCCACGGGAAGCAGTATCTTTATTTTTGCGGGTCCAGTTAAGTTTTAGTGCGTCCTATACGCAAGTTTTGTGCGTCCAGTAAATCCCTGCACTAATGCCCTAAACTTTACACCCCTCCTTAGAAAAAACCTGTAGCTGCTCCTCATGAAGGATATACCAACTATATCATACATTTGGTTGGACCATGTACTTTCCAGAAAAAATTAAATGTATTTAATACCTTCAGGTAATATTTTAATGAGACAGTTGGTAGGTCAACACCTTGCAGCTAGTTATTAGGTTATAGTCCGTTACAATATTTATGTCTGAATATATTATGAGAAAAATACAATAATATCAATTTTTAGAAAATATAGTCACTTGGTAACTACCATGCCAAACAATCAATATAGGATGACAATAAAAATTTTGAATTATCCACCCTTAAATCAGAGCCATTGGTGATGCTTCCAACCCACAGCAATTTATATCTCAACGACGGCAATTGCGGTCAGTGCAGTCATTAAGTTCAAGCCCTGCTACTTGCTAATAATAACACTAAAAGGTCATACTTTATTTAGACCCATGAACAATAATGCTCAATAAGACAACTTGCCCATATAAAATGACATCGTCAGATATGAAGTTCCTTGACAACATAATGTTTACGTTCATCGAGAAATGAACAAACTCCCCCCCGCTACCAATGGGATGATATTATGCTGTAATGAATGTAATGGAAATGTAATCATTTAGTAATAAAAATAACAAGTCACTCCAACACAGTGAGTTATTTATATAGGACAGATTCGAAAAGACATTTCAGTACTTTATATTATTATATATATTTGATTGTAAAGACATATTTTGCATGGTATTAAGCTGCTACATAAAGCAACGACATTGGGAATGGTCATATGCTGCCTTTTAATACACATGTACTGCTCTGTTAAAAGTTAAAGTAGATGCTCAGTCTTTCAAGGTTTTGTCTACAAGGTATTTTTATATATTTCAATATAAATCTATATAAATATACTCTTCAAAAGAAGAAACGCAAAACCACATTGTCGTAACATTTGGAGAATTGATTTAATTATTGAATGGTGAGTCCGATAATTACCAAATGTTGCAGGATTGTTCACAATTCACTCTAGTCCATTGTGAGTAAGTGATTGGACACACCACCAAGGTCAAGGTCATCTGGAGTCAATACCGGGTGTGGCGTCCGCGTGTGTTGACAACTGCCTGGCACCGCCTGCCCATTGAAGCAACCAGAGTACGGATGACGTCCCGGGGGATGGTGGCCCACTCGGCCTGCAAGGCTGCTGCCAGCTCGGGCAGGGTCTGGGGCTGTGGTTGTCGCTGTCGGAGGCGTCGGTCCAACTCGTCCCATAGATGCTCAATTGGGTTCAAATCCGGTGATATCGATGGCCAAGGAAGGACATTAATGTTGTTGTTCTGTAGGAAAGCCGTTGTGAGACATGCTGTGTGAGGCCTGGCGTTGTCATGTTGGAACACTGCGTTGGCGTTGGCCATAACTGGAACGATGTGTGGCCGGAGGATCTGGTCAATGTAGCCCTGTGCATTCAGGTTGCCGTGCACGTGGACCAGGTCAGTTCTGCCAGTGTGTGAGATGGCTGCCCACACCATGACACTACCCCCGCCGAATCTGTCCACTTCCTGCACGCAGTTTGCCGCATAACGTTCACCACGACGCCTATACACGCGACATCTTCCATCATGACGTCGGAGCAGAAATCGGGACTCGTCACTGAACCACACCTGTCTCCATCGCAGTTGAGGCCATTGTCGATGAATCTGGCACCACTGCAGTCGGAGTCGACGGTGTTGTGGTGTTAAGATGACACTTCGAACTGGACGTCTGGCACGAATTCCTACCTCACGTAGGCGGTTCCGTACGGTCTGGTCGGATATCCTGCGCAAACCTGGTATTGCTACGGCTGTGGAGGTGGCAGTAGTCAATCGTTCCCGAAGGTGGCGTACCCGGATGTAGCGGTCCTGCCCGGGGGTAGTGACCCGTGGTCGACCGGATCTAGGGAGGTCACGTGTTGATCCATGTTGCTGGTAACGGTCCCACAGTCTGGAGATGGTGCTTGGGGACACATGGAATGCCCTGGCAACGGCCGTTCTGGATTCGCCTGCGTCTAGTCGGCCGATGGCATCGTTTCTCTGCGGTTCACTGAGACGTGGCATGTCCTGGATTGTCAACTGTCTGCCAGATACAGAGGCCAGGCAAGCGAACACCCTGCACTTTTATACTGTCGGTGTTCATGTTGCACGTGCAGACAACGCACGTGCAGTGGTGACATGGTTTGCACGTGGCTGCGTTTTTGCGAATATTCACATTTTGGAACTTTATTGTACAGTAGCTGCGTTTTATCGAATGTAACCGTGGGAATGTGTTTGGGACATGCAATGACCTTATATTCACAAAGCATGAACCGGTAGGAAACATAAAATCGGAGTTATAACCCATTTGTACCCTTTTGCGTTTCTTTTTTTGAAGAGTATATATAAAACAGATGTTCATTCTCTTCAAGATATTGTTGAAATGGTATTTATGGTATGTAAATATTTATTCTGAACAATTTTCAACTGATAAAAAACAGATGCCCAGTCTATTGAGGGTTTTGCTCCAGTTAAACTGATATTTATGTTGGGTTGATTTTTAATAAACAGAATCAATTATCTTTGGGTGTCAGATTTGTATACAATTCCACTATTGCATCAACATGTTATCTTGTACTATATTAGATTATTTGATAAAATGGTAACATATGATACCAGGCATTGTGTTCTGTACTATTGTGATAGTGAATGCATGTTTTCATAATGACCTTTCCTGTCAATTTCCTGTCGTTCCAGCCAGTGCACCACGACGAGTGTAACAAAGGCTGTAGTATGTATTATCCTGTCTGTGGGATGGTGCATATAAAAGATCCCATGTTGCTAATCGAAAAGAGTAGCCCATGAAGTAGCGACAGCTGGTTTCCTCTCTCAATATCTGTGTGGTCCTTAACCATATGTCTGATGCCATATAACCATAAATAAAATGTGTTGAGTGTGTCATTAAATAAAACAGTTCCTTCCTTCATAATGACCTTATTATAGATCTGCTAAAGGAGATATTAAAACTGAAAGAAAAATCACATAATTTCACACCATATCAGGGAACACTGTTTTCCAGCTGTGTTAATCAATTTGAAAACTGATTATCAACTATTATTGAACAGTTTAGAATTCTGTGGTGATCTCTGAAACATGTAATGAACTGCAACGTCATATGGAACAATAATGTTTCCTGCATATACAAGGTTTCCGTAAACATTTGTTAAAGCCTCCTGACCCAAGCAGCAACCCATCAACTGACCCAGCCACCTACCTACTCACCCTCCCACTCACCCACTCCAACCATCCACCCACCCATCCATCCACCCACCCACCCATCCATCAAAACACCCACCCACCCATCAACCAACCAACCAACCACCCACCCATCCATCCACCCAAATAAAGCAAATACCTCCAATACTGTAGAAATCTCTGTCAGGTGTTTTCTGTGCACGACTGAGAGCTGAGTATTCCTGTTCAAACTCGTTAATCACCGAATCCAAAACCTCCAGAGATTTGTGGAGGTCCTTCTCCCTAAAACATAATAATTCACTGTTTATTAATCCTGTAGCCAAACACGGAATCTAAAACCTCCAGAGATTTGTAAAGTCCTTCTCCCTAAAAAATAATAATTCAGTGTTTATTAATCCTGTAGCCAAACACGGAATCTAATCCCTCCAGAGATTTGTAAAGTCCTTCTCCCTAAAACATAATAATTCAATGTTTATTAATCCTGTAGCCAAACACGGAATCTAAAACCTCCAGAGATTTGTAAAGTCCTTCTCCCTAAAACATAATAATTCACTGTTTATTAATCCTGTAGCCAAACACGGAATCTAAAACCTCCAGAGATTTGTAAAGTCCTTCTCCCTAAAACATAATAATTCACTGTTTATTAATCCTGTAGCCAAACACGGAATCTAAAACCTCCAGAGATTTGTAAAGTCCTTCTCCCTAAAACATAATTATTCACTGTTTATTAATCCTGTAGCCAAACACGGAATCTAAAACCTCCAGAGATTTGTAAAGTCCTTCTCCCTAAAACATAATAATTCACTGTTTATTAATCCTGTAGCCAAACACGGAATCTAAAACCTCCAGAGATTTGTAAAGTCCTTCTCCCTAAAACATAATAATTCACTGTTTATTAATCCTGTAGCCAAACACGGAATCTAAAACCTCCAGAGATTTGTAAAGTCCTCCTCCCTAAAACATAATAATTCAATGTTTATTAATCCTGTAGCCAAACACGGAATCTAAAACCTCCAGAGATTTGTAAAGTCCTTCTCCCTAAAACATAATAATTCACTGTTTATTAATCCTGTAGCCAAACACGGAATCTAAAACCTCCAGAGATTTGTAAAGTCCTTCTCCCTAAAACATAATAATTCACTGTTTATTAATCCTGTAGCCAAACACGGAATCTAAAACCTCTAGAGATTTGTAAAGTCCTTCTCCCTAAAACATAATAATTCACTGTTTATTAATCCTGTAGCCAAACACGGAATCTAAAACCTCCAGAGATTTGTAAAGTCCTTCTCCCTAAAACATAATAATTCACTGTTTATTAATCCTGTAGCCAAACACGGAATCTAAAACCTCCAGAGATTTGTAAAGTCCTTCTCCCTAAAACATAATAATTCAGTGTTTATTAATCCTGTAGCCAAACACGGAATCTAAAACCTCCAGAGATTTGTAAAGTCCTTCTCCCTAAAACATAATAATTCATTGTTTATTAATCCTGTAGCCAAACACGGAATCTAAAACCTCTAGAGATTTGTAAAGTCCTTCTCCCTAAAACATAATTAGTCACTGTTTATTAATCCTGTAGCCAAACACAGAATCTAAAACCTCCAGAGATTTGTAAAGTCCTTCTCCCTAAAACATAATAATTCAGTGTTTATTAATCCTGTAGCCAAACACGGAATCTAAAACCTCCAGAGATTTGTAAAGTCCTTCTCCCTAAAACATAATAATTCATTGTTTATTAATCCTATAACTGATGGGCAGGATGTAGCCCAGTGGTAAAGCGTCCGCTTGATGCACGGTCGGTTTGGGACCAATTCCCATCAGTTGGCCCGCTGGGCTATTTCTTGTTCCAGCCAGTGCACCATGACTGGTATATCAAAGGTTGTGGTATGTGCTATCTTGTCTGTGGGATGGTGCATATAAAAGATCCTTTGCTACTAGTTGACAAATGTAGCAGGTTTCCTCTCTAAGACTATATGTCTAAATTACCAAATGTTTGACAACCCATAGCCGATGTTTAATAAATCAATGTGCTCTAGTGGTGTCGTTAAACAAAACAAACTTTAATTAAATCTATAACCAAACACAGAATCCAAAATCTCCAGAGATTTGCAAAAGTTCTTCTAACCAAAACAAAATAATTCATTGTTCATTACAAAGTCTCCCACAAGTCTAATTTCGCAAAACCCAATCTTTGTTTGGACATTAAATTTAGAACATCATATACCGTGAATCCTTTCTAACCTGGACCATGAACAAACCGGAATCCTGTCAAAACCAGCCATATTTCATGGTCCTGAATGTTCTAAATTCTAAAATGAAACCCTTTAAACACCGTATCCTGTCTAAACTGGACAAATGTTAGTTCCCCAGCATGGTCCAGTTTAAGACAGGTTTCACTATACACCGTATCCTGTCTAAACTGGACAAATGTTAGTTCCCCAGCATGGTCCAGTTTAAGACAGGTTTCGCTAAACACCGTATCCTGTCTAAACTGGACAAATGTTAGTTCCCCAGCATGGTCCAGTTTAAGACAGGTTTCAATAAACACCGTATCCTGTCTAAACTGGACAAATGTTAGTTCCCCAGCATGGTCCAGTTTAAGACAGGTTTCACTATACACCGTATCCTGTCTAAACTGGACAAATGTTAGTTCCCCAGCATGGTCCAGTTTAAGACAGGTTTCGCTAAACACCGTATCCTGTCTAAACTGGACAAATGTTAGTTCCCCAGCATGGTCCAGTTTAAGACAGGTTTCAATAAACACCGTATCCTGTCTAAACTGGACAAATGTTAGTTCTCCAGCATGGTCCAGTTTAAGACAGGTTTTCGCTAAACACCGTATCCTGTCTAAACTGGACAATGTTAGTTCCCCAGCATGGTCCAGTTTAAGACAGGTTTCAATAAACACCGTATCCTGTCTAAACTGGACAAATGTTAGTTCCCCAGCATGGTCCAGTTTAAGACAGGTTTCGCTAAACACCGTATCCTGTCTAAACTGGACAAATGTTAGTTCCCCAGCATGATCCAGTTTAAGACAGGTTTCGCTAAACACCGTATCCTGTCTAAACTGGACAAATGTTAGTTCCCCAGCATGATCCAGTTTAAGACAGGTTTCGCTAAACACTGTATCCTGTCTAAACTGGACAAATGTTAGTTCCCCAGCATGATCCAGTTTAAGACAGGTTTCACTATACACCGTATCCTGTCTAAACTGGACAAATGTTAGTTCCCCAGCATGATCCAGTTTAAGACAGGTTTCAATAAACACCAGATCCTGTCTAAACTGGACAAATGTTAGTTCCCCAGCATGATCCAGTTTAAGACAGGTTTCACTAAACACCAGATCCTGTCTAAACTGGACAAATGTTAGTTCTCCAGCATGATCCAGTTTAAGACAGGTTTCACTAAACATCGTGTCCTGTCTAAACTGGACAAATGTTAGTTTCCCAGCATGGTCCAGTTTAAGACAGGTTTCACTAAACACCAGATCCTGTCTAAACTGGACAAATGTTAGTTCCCCAGCATGATCCAGTTTAAGACAGGTTTCACTAAACACCGTATCCTGTCTAAATTGGACAAATGTTAGTTCCCCAGCATGGTCCAGTTTAAGACAGGTTTCACTATAAATGATTGTAACAGGTTACGCAAAATATATTGACTTACCTTTTAATTGCATAACTTATAAAAAAGAAAGAAAGAAATGTTTTATTTAACGACGCACTCAACACATTTTATTTACGGTTATATGGCATCAGAAATATGGTTAAGGACCACACAGATATTGAGAGAGGAAACCTGCTGTCACCACTTCATGGGCTACTCTTTTCGATTAGCAGCAAGGGATCTTTTATATGCACCATCCTATTGACAGGGTAATACATACCACGGCCTTTAATATACCAGTTGTGGTGCACTGGTTAGAACGAGAAATAGCCTAGTGGGCCCACCGACAGGGATCGATCCCACACTGACCACGCATCGAGTGAGCGCCTTACCACTGGGCTACATACCGCCCCGTGTAACTTATAAATGCATTACACAAACTTTAACTTCTTGGAGGTCTAATTATATCTTTAAGAAGTTAGCTTATAAATGCATTACACAAACTTTAACTTCTTGGAGGTCTAATTATATCTTTAAGAAGTTAGCTTATAAATGCATTACACAAACTTTAACTTCTTGGAGGTCTAATTATATCTTTAAGAAGTTAGCTTATTAATGTGCTCAAACCTATTCTATGAGAATATAAATAGAGTGCACTTTGTGTTAAAAACTGTCAATTTTTTTAATATCTTATAAACAGATGAATGTTAAGTATGGTGTTTAAAAGACACATAATTTGTTACACCTGATGTTACACATAGTATAACAGGGCTAGCTCTGCCAATTGTGAATTTTATTTGGCGAAACAATTGCATGTAATAATGAATATTTTTTGAGAAAATAACTGGGTTCCTGCAATTTTTGAAGATTAAAAAACAATTTGTCAAATTTTTCTGTTCACCCAGAGCAAGCCCTGGTATACTATAAAACAGTATAAAAATTGTCTATCAGTGTAACACAGTAAACATATAATGCAACAGTGTAAAACAGTAAAAACTAAAACAGAAAAGCAATGCATAAAAGTAAAATAAAGTAAAACAGTAAAGCTGTGCAAAACAGTACAAAAGTGTGGAACAGTGCTGAACAGTACACCACAGTGTAAAACAACAATGAACAACATGATCACAATGAGACTTACTGTTGTGTTTTGAAATCATCATTTTTGCGCTGATCCGACATCAAGTTACTCAATGTCGTCTGTTTCTCCTCAACCTGCTGGAGAAATGTGATCACTTCGCTCACTTCCTTCTCAGACTGAGCCTTCTTCAACTTCAGTTTGCGACGACAGATGAATCCACGTAAAACTGAAAGAGAAACAATTCCTAATTGTGCAGTACTTGTGGTAAACGATATGTAACCAAAAATAAAATGTGTTGAGTGCATCGTTAAATAAAAAATGTCTTTCTTTCTTTACTTGTGGTAAACAAATGAAGAAAGAAAAGTTGCAAGTTTGTTTAGTTTAACGACACAACTAAATCGTATTAATTTATTAAAGCCTCGCAGCATTCGCCATTCTAACCTATGCAGGATAAAGCGGATATCTTAAGACAGTAACCGGTTATTCCCTGTATACACTGCATGTGAGTTTATCCTCGAACACATTGGATGTCTTTCCTCACTTAACACCCTTTCTCTTGAAACACTCTGCAGCTGCCTGTTAGCCTCTCTATAACATACTGTTTGTATATTGTATAATATTGTTTATAATGTGTAATTTACTCACCTGACTGTGCTTTGATGATCTTTGCCAGGTGTTGGCGGGCGAGGGCTCTCAGTTTATCAACATGACTCTGATGAAGAAACACCTTGGTCTTGCCCATCTGAAAACACACACAAAAAAATGTATCCTACACAAGATTGTCAAAGGAAAGGAAGGTTTAGTGACACCCCAGCACACTGTATAACCGGTGGCTGTTAGGAGTCTAACATGGGACAATTGTAACACTTGGTGATGGGAAGATAGGAAAGTAATGTTTGTTTAGTGACACCCCAGCACACTGTATAACTGGTGGCTGTTAGGAGTCTAACATGGGACAATTGTAACACTTGGTGATGGGAAGATAGGAAAGGAATGTTTGTTTAGTGACACCCCAGCACACTGTATAACCGGTGGCTGTTAGGAGTCTAACATGGGACAATTGTAATACTTGGTGATGGGAAGATAGGAAAGGAATGTTTGTTTAGTGACACCCCAGCACACTGTATAACCGGTGGCTGTTAGGAGTCTAACATGGGACAATTGTAATACTTGGTGATGGGAAGATAGGAAAGGAATGTTTGTTTAGTGACACCCCAGCACACTGTATAATCGGTGGCTGTTAGGAGTCTAACATGGGACAATTGTAACACTTGGTGATGGGAAGATAGGAAAGCAATGTTTGTTTAGTGACACCCCAGCACACTGTATAACCGGTGGCTGTTAGGAGTCTAACATGGGACAATTGTAAAACTTGGTGATGGGAAGATAGGAAAGGAATGTTTGTTTAGTGACACCCCAGCACACTGTATAACCGGTGGCTGTTAGGAGTCTAACATGGGATAATTGTAACACTTGGTGATGGGAAGATAGGAAAGGAATGTTTGTTTAGTGACACCCCAGCACACTGTATAACCGGTGGCTGTTAGGAGTCTAACATGGGACAATTGTAACACTTGGTGATGGGAAGATAGGAAAGGAATGTTTGTTTAGTGACACCCCAGCACACTGTATAACCGGTGGCTGTTAGGAGTCTAACATGGGACAATTGTAACACTTGGTGATGGGAAGATAGGAAAGGAATGTTTGTTTAGTGACACCCCAGCACACTGTATAACCGGTGGCTGTTAGGAGTCTAACATGGGACAATTGTAACACTTGGTGATGGGAAGATAGGAAAGGAATGTTTGTTTAGTGACACCCCAGCACACTGTATAACCGGTGGCTGTTAGGAGTCTAACATGGGACAATTGTAATACTTGGTGATGGGAAGAAAGGAAAGGAATGTTTGTTTAGTGACACCCCAGCACATTGTTTAACAAGTGGTTGTTAGGAGTCTAACATGGGACAATTGTAACACTTGGTCTAAAGTGGGTGAGAAGAAAGGAATGGATAAGGAACGAAAAAGATTACTAAAGCAATACTATGTTATTAGACCAAATGTATTTAAATTTAGAGAACTGTTCAAATGTAAACGTGTCAGCATCCTTAAAAAGCTTTGTGAACTTATTAATATTATAAATAACCACTTGACCTCCTGAAAACCCATTTTATATAGTTTAATCTTACTTATTTGTTTGTTATAAACGCTTGTCACTTAACGTATGCGTGTATATGTATATATAATTTATATAATGTACTCCTCTGATGCCACCAGATGGTGTCTTTGAGTGAAATAAAGTTCTGTTCTGTTCTGTCCAAAGTGGGTGAGAAGAAAGGATAGGAATGTTTGTTTAGTGACACCCCAGCACATTGTTTAACTGGTGGCTATTAGGAGTCTAACATAGGACAATTGTAACACTTGGTCTAAAGTGGGTGAGAAGAAAGGAAAGGAAAGGAATGTGTGTTTAGTGTCAACTAGAACACTGTTTAATTAGAGTTAAAGTTTTTACATGTATTTAATGTCACCACCACAACACATTGATTAGTTAATCACTCGCTATTGGAGGCTAAATATTTGCCACATTGTCTTCCGAGGAAACCCTCTACATTTCTCCAGTAGCAGCAAGGTACCTTTTATATTTATTGCAAACAGGACAGCACATACCAGTCTTTGGGCACTGGTTGAAACAGGAAAAAAACCAATCAGAGAATTAGTTCACCAATGGGATTTGATCCTACGACCAAAGCACCTTAGGCGAGCACTCTAATGACTGAGCTAAATCCTGTCCGTCTAGTGTAAGAGGAAAGGAATGTTCACGGACACCTCAGCACATTGTTTAAGTGACTGGTCTCACCTGATAGTCTGTGAGGTGGGCGTGGTTCAGGATGTTCTGACAGGCTTGTTGGTCCGTTAGACTACATGACGATGAGTTGATGGCTAAGTGCAGACAGTCAAACCTGAAAAATATATGTATAGTGTATATCTTAGTCCGGTGAATCTTTTGGGGAACATGTATATCGGATAAAAATTCACTTGCTTCTTTCAAATTACAGAGAAACATACAATAAATATCATAATCTGATGCATACAAAAAGTAAAATTGCCTCTTTTGTGATATATACCACTCGTGGTGCACTAGCTGACTTCAATGAGCCCATCGACGGGGATCGACCCTAGACTGACTGCACATCATATGAGTGCTTTACCACTGGGCTACAGCCAGCCCTAGACATCAGCAGCATTTCATTATTAGATTACAAGACAAAAACTGAATAATAAGTACATTTTAGCATATACTATATTAGCATAAAGAACGAGATTAAAAACAAAATCTTTAGACTGAAATGCCAATATGTTACTGGTGAATATATATTTAGATTGGCGAAAGAAATTGAAGATTGGCAAATTTTTGGGTGAAAAAAAATAGCAACCCAGGGCTAGCCCTGAATTGCTATTGAAAATGTTTGGTTTTGAACAGTACTAATGCACCTGAATATGTTTGAAGAAAATCTTGTGATTAATTTGTTTGAGCTTTTACGAAATATGGATTTCAAGTGAAATTACGCTAAGATATGCTATATTTATTGTGTACGAACCCAAAACAAGGGTGCAAAAAGTGACTGTCATCGACCTTAGCAATAACACCCATTAGATATGCTTTGATACAACTTGTAGTGTAAAGCTAGATAGGTTTTTAAAAAAAAAATCATGAAAAAAATTTACATTCTGAAAAAATAACTTAAACCAAACTTTGTAGTAAACTATATTATATTAAACATGGCAAAATTTACTTTTCAGAAAATCTGTGAATGCTACACGCTTTGTGAAAACCAGACTTGATATATGAAACATGGCAAAACAAACTTCTTATTGAAGAATGATATCCATAAAAAAAACCTTACCTTTTGAGAAAATCTGTGAATGTTACTCGCATTGCAAAGCCAAACTTTCTAATGGTGACCGTTTCCATGACGCCCGAGTACTTGAGTTGGGCCTGCACGTACTCAGACATGACGATCTTGGGCGCACAAGACGTGTTTGGCTTGATGCAGCGCACGAAGTGGGCGTTAGCGGTGTTGACCTTCTCCATCATCTCACGCAGCGAGTTCTGAAAGGAAATAATAATAATAATAATAATAATAATAATAATTATTATTATTATAATTATAATAATAATAATAATAATAATAATAATAATAATAATAATTTCTTTATTTAGTGAGGGTAACACAGCAAAAGCTAATCTTCCCTGAGGCCCTCAGGTACAAACAATACAGAATTACAATACATACATTTATGAACAAATAGAAAATACATATATGGCAATAAACATGTGTAAAAAGGAAAGTTTAACATCACCCCAGCACACTGTTTAATCAGTGGCTATTAATAAAGGAAAGGAATATTGATATGATACCCCAGCACACTGTTTAATAGCTATTAGGAAAGGAAAGAATGTCAATTTAATGACACCCCAGCACATTGTTTCATAAACAGCTATTCAGAAAGGAGAGGAATGTCGGTTTAACGTCACCCCAGCACACTGTTTAATTAACTAGTAGTTATTTGGAAAGGTAAGGAATGTTTGTTTAATGTTACCCCAGCACACTGTTTAATTAACTAGTAGTTATTTGGAAAGGTAAGGAATGTTTGTTTAATGTTACCCCAGCACATTGTTTAATCAGTGGCTATTAATAAAGGAATGAAATGTCAGTTTAATGACACCCCAGCACATTGTTCAATCAGTGGCTATTAGGAAAAGAAAGAAATGTCTGTTTAATGACACCCCAGCACATTGTTTAATTAGTAGCTATTAGGAAAGGAAAGGAATGTCAGTTTAATGACACCCTACTAAACGTTTTACAAGTATTTAAAGGTGTCCAGTTTAGATACAGCTACACAAACTGACCCTGAAATGGTAGGCCATCGTAGAAGGACCTTTGCGTGATACGGCTGATATCGGTCGAGCACCAGCTTTTTTCTGCTTCTGAAAACATACAGAAATAATTAATACATTTAAATAAGAAAGTAGCAGAAGTTTACCTGTTACACTGTTATGTAAACCTCGCTAAATAAAACATGATGATATGAAAACGTTGTAACCAGGCTAGATTTCTGAAACTCTCTTAGTGCTATAATACTGTAAAAACCATCTTAGGCAATGGCGTAACCAGACACATGCCACAGCCTACAATAGCTTTACAACATTCTTTTATTTATATACAGTAAAATGTCATTATGATGACCTCGTTTATCTCATGTGCCAGCACGGCTTACCATGGCATAATTTCACCAACAACTAGAATTATGTTTATCTTGAACCAATATAATTTCAGGATTGTTAGTTCAGTCCATTCAACATCTAAATAACAAAGTTTGACAGTTTTTTCTTGTAATACTATTTCAATAACAGTTATTTATTTTTAACGGTTAACCTTTTCATCTTTCTTTGATGTCTTGAGTTTCTTGAAGAACTCGAACGGTGTCTTGGACTGTTTGAGCTGTCGAGACATGCGCTGTCGACCGCTCGGATTGATCGAACCAGTCTTTGTCAACTGAGCCTGGAAGAGTTCCTTAATGAGCAGACTACTGCTGGCTGCAACAAGAAGTTAACAATACTGCTACACGGTGTGAAACCAACAAAAGAAATGTTTTAAAAACAAATATAAAATTATAAAATAAATGTAAAAAGTGAAGGGGACTGTTGTGAACACAAGAAACTCAAGTGAATGCATGGGGACTGAAGTGAATGCAAGGGGACTGAAGTGAATGCAAGGGGACTGAAGTGAATGCAATGGGACAAAAGTGAAGGCAAGGAGACTGAAGTGAAGGCAAGGCAAGGAGACTGAAATGAAGGCAAGGCAAGGGAACTGAAGTGAAGGCAATGGGACTGAAGTGAAGGCAAGGAGACTGAAGTGAAGGCAAGGGAACTGGAGTGAAGGCAAGGAGACTGAAGTGAAGGCAAGGGAACTGAAGTGAAGGCAAGGAGACTGAAGTGAAGGCAAGGAGACTGAAGTGAAGGCAAGGAGACTGAAGTGAAGGCAAGGGAACTGAAGTGAAGGCAAGGAGACTGAAGTGAAGGCAAGAGAAGTGAAGTGAAGGCAAGGAGACTGATGTGAAGGCAAGGGAACTGAAGTGAAGGCAAGGAGACTGAAGTGAAGGCAAGGAGACTGAAGTGAAGGCAAGGGAACTGAAGTGAAGGCAAGGAGACTGAAGTGAAGGCAAGGAGACTAAAGTGAAGACAAGGAGACTAAAGTGAAGGCAAGGGGACTAAAGTGAAGGCAAGGAGACTAAAGTGAAGGCAAGGAGACTAAAGTGAAGGCAAGGAGACTAAAGTGAAGGCAAGGAGACTGAAGTGAGGGCAAGAAGACTGAAGTGAACACAAGGAGACTGAAGTGAAAGCAAGGAGACTAAGGTGAAGACAAGGAGACTGAAGTGAAGGCAAGGAGACTGAAGTGAAGGCAAGGGGACTAAAGTGAAGGCAAGGGGACTACAGTGAAGGCAAGGAGACTAAAGTGAAGGCAAGGAGACTAAAGTGAAGGGGACTAAAGTGAAGGCAAGGAGACTAAAGTGAAGGCAAGGAGACTGAAGTGAAGGCAAGGGGACTGAAGTGAAGGCAAGGAGACTGAAGTGAAGACAAGGAGACTTAAGTGAAGGCAAGGAGACTGAAGTGAAGGCAAGGAGACTAAAGCGAAGGCAAGGAGACTGAAGCGAAGGCAAGGGGACTGAAGTGAAGGCAAGGAGACTGAAGTGAAGACAAGGAGACTTAAGTGAAGGCAAGGAGACTGAAGTGAAGGCAAGGAGACTAAAGTGAAGGCAAGGAGACTAAAGTGAAGGCAAGGGGTCTGAAGTAAAGGGCAAGGGGACTAAAGTGAAGGCAAGGAGACTGAAGTGAAGGCAAGGAGAATGAAGTGAAGCCAAGGGGACTAAAGTGAAGGCAAGGGGACTGAAGTGAAGGCAAGGAGACTGAAGTGAAGGCAAGGAGACTGAAGTGAAGGCAAGGAGACTGAAGTGAAGGCAAGGAGACTGAAGCGAAGGCAAGGAGACTAAAGTGAAGGCAAAGGAGACTAAAGTGAAGGCAAGGAGACTGAAGTGAAGGCAAGGAGACTAAAGTGAAGGCAAGGAGACTAAAGTGAAGGCAAGGGGTCTGAAGTAAAGGCAAGGGGACTAAAGTGAAGGCAAGGAGGCTGAAGTGAAGGCAAGGGAACTGAAGTGAAGGCAAGGAGACAGAAGTAAAGGCAAGGGGACTGAAGTGAAGGCAAGGGGACTAAAGTGAAGGCAAGGAGACTGGAGTAAAGGCAAGGAGACTAAAGTGAAGGCAAGGGGTCTGAAATGAAGGCAAGGAGACTGAAGTGAAGCCAAGGAGACTAAAGTGAAGGCAAGGAGATTGAAGTGAAGGCAAGGAGACTAAAGTGAAGGCAAGGAGACTGAAGTGAAGGCAAGGAGATTAAAGTGAAGGCAAGAAGACTGAAGTGAAGGCAAGGAGACTGACATGAACACAAGAGACTATGTGAACACAAGGGTAACACAAGTGTACAGACAACATGGCAAGGGGATTGAAGTGAACACAAGTGGACAGACAACATGGCAAGGGGATTGAAGCGAACACAAGTGGACAGACAACATGGCAAGGGGATTGAAGCGAACACAAGTGGACAGACAACATGGCAAGGGGATTGAAGCGAACACAAGTGGACAGACAGTGAACACAAGTGGACAGACAACATGGCAAGGTGATTGAAGTGAACACATGTGGACAGACAACATGGCAAGGGGATTGAAGTGAACACAAGTGGACAGACAACATGGCAAGGGGATTGAAGTGAACACATGTGGACAGACAACATGGCAAGGGGATTGAAGTGAACACATGTGGACAGACAACATGGCAAGGGGATTGAAGTGAACACAAATGGACAGACAACATGGCAAGGGGATTGAAGTGAACACAAGTGGACAGACAACATGGCAAGGGGATTGAAGTGAACACAAGTGGACAGACAACATGGCAAGGGGATTGAAGTGAACACAAATGGACAGACAACATGGCAAGGGGATTGAAGTGATATCAAAGAGCTTGAAGCTGATAACTTAACACTTACACCGGACAGTAAAACTGAGGGCTTGTCTCAGCGTGTCTCTGTTTTTGTCAAGGATCCCGTCCACGTGGTATTGGATAGCCCCAGCGTAGTGCATCACCGTGAAGGTTGTTCCCCTGTCTCTCGGAGTCTTGTACAAGTCAGAATAATGCTCACCTGTTTTATACATAATTGACATTTATTTATTTTTAAATGAAATAATACACACTTATGTTTCAAAAACCAGGTATTACTTTTGTTACAGTAAAGGTCAATACATCTGAGGTCAAATATAAATTCAAATTTGGAAAATGGAGTATGTGAGTGTTAGTTAGTCCAATACCAAAATGGAAATTATGTCATTTAAATAGATCTTATTAAAATTTTGTGAGTTTGTAATGTGGAAATAATGCTATTTAAATATACCGTATTATTATTTTATGATTTTGTAATATGGGGAATATTTTGACCTAAAAATAAGACATTAAAATGCCTACCTGTGACTTGATGAAGTTTGACAGCGAGAGATTTGTCAGTGGACTTGGGAAACATACACTCCTCATCCAGTAGGGCAAGTACACCAGTGTTCTTCTAGAACATCAAACACAAATAATACATTACATTCTGATGCTGTTCTAGGTTCACTACAAACACTGGCAGTGGTCATCCAAAAAAATTATTTTAAAAATAATGAGGACTTTTTTAACACGGTGCTGTTAGTAAAAAGGAAAGAAATATTTGTTTAACACTCTGTCAACACCTGAACTACAACTATTTAAACACAATTGTTATTCAACACTTGGTCGTGAGAATTAGAGAGCAAGGCAAGAGATAGACAGAGACAGAGAGAGCAAGATAGAAAGACAGAGAGAGCAAGATAGAAAAACAAAGAGAGAGAGAGAGAGACAGAGAGACAGACAGACAGACAGACAGAAAGAAAGAATGAATGTTCAATGACACCCCAGTACAAAAATATACATAGGCTATTGAGTGTCACAAATGGTAAAAAGACAGAGACAGAGAAAGAGAGAGACAGACAGAGAAAGAGACAGACAGAGACAAAGAAAGACAGAGACACACACACACACACACACAGAGAGAGACAGAGACACAGAGAGAGAGAGCGAGAGAGAGAGAGAGAGAGAGAGAGAGAGAGAGAGAGAGAGAGAGAAACAGAGCAAGAGATAGAGAGACAGACAGACAGACAAAAAGAATGAATGTTTAATGACACAGAGAGAGAGACAGAGACAGACAGAGACAAAGAAAGACAGAGACAGAGAGAGAGAGAGACAGAGTGAGAGAGACAGAGATAGAGAGAGAGAGAGAGAGAGAGACAGAGAGAGAGAGCGACAGAGACAGAGAGAGGGAGAGGGAGAGGGAGAGAGAGAGAGAGAGAGAGAGAGAGAGAGAGAGAGAGAGAGAGAGAGAGAGACACACAGAGACAGAGAGAGAGGGAGGGAGAGACAGAGACAGAGAGACAGAGACAGAGACAGAGACAGAGAGAGAGAGAGAGAGAGAGACACAAAGACAGACAGAGAGAGAGGGAGGGAGAGACAGAGACAGAGACAGAGACAGAGACAGAGAGAGAGAGAGACAGATCTAGCTCAGTTGGTTGAGCATTCATCTGAGGAGCTTGGGTTATGGTATCAACCTCCCCCCTCCCGGTCAACTCATTAGGTTTTCACCCATTTCAACCAGTTCCCCATGACTGAATATCAAAGGCCGTAGTATGTGCTCTGTTGTCTGTGGGAAAGTGCATTTAAAAGATCCCTTGCTCTTAATGGTGTAAATTGTGGCGGGTTTCCTCTGAAGATTATGTGAAAGAATTATCAGACGTCTGACAAACAATAGCCAATGGTCAATTGGTATGGTTAAAAAGATGTCAACGTACTTCAAGGAACAGATTGATAACTGGCTGGTTGCTGGAGTAAGACACAGACGGTACAGAAACTCCTTCCAGAAAACATTCCTGCTGCTCCTGCTGAAAAACTCTCTCATTGAAGAACATTTGTAGACGCTCATTGGCAACGTTGATACACATCTAGAAATTGAAAAACATTATTACCATGCTTTAACTGTAACAACATGGGTACTTCATATCAGAATACTCCAACCTTTCTGTTAATACTTTAACTAGAACCATCTAATTTGCATGTCCTTTTTTCAACAATGTTTTAGAAAATGATGCTTGCTGCATTCAGCATCCGACATTTTCTTGTATATTATATATTTGTTTTCAGTATTATATTAAAGGTACTTACAACAGATCATGGTATTTGTACCTAAAACTTAGTTTATTTTTTAAAATACTAAATTTTCACATCTAGTGATATAAAATGTTTCTGAGAGTATGTAATATCACACACCAATTAATACAGAACTCCATGACCCAAACCTTTGACATCTCTATTTACGTATGAGTAAACATACCAAGTGTTTAACTTCCAATAGCTGATGACTAATAAATCCACGTGCTCTAATGGTGTTATTAAACAAAAACCATTTTTTTAATTTAAAAAGTGCTTTATAATAGTCAGTATAACCAAAACACTGGCATGCCAAACACTCACGTTAAGACACTGCCTTGACCTTCTCCAGGCTTTAGGACAACCAACAACACACTATAGTCCGTCCCACAGGGAACACCTTTTTTCATACTATGCAATTTACTACAAGTTATTTATTTCTGAGCCGATTGTTTTCAAAATTACACACAAAAATAGTAATATTTTGTTATTTCCAAAACACTTTTACTTTTCTTCTTCTGTCTCACAAAACTAACATTATTTAAAAAAAAAAAAATAGTTCTAGAGGACAGTGTACCTTTAACAAAGCTGAATATATTAAAACTAGATACACTTGACTCATGATGATAATGATATAACCTTACCTGATGATTCATGATGATAATGATATAACCTTACCTGATGACTCATGATAATAATGATATAACCTTACCTGATGACTCATGATGATAATGATATAACCTTACCTGATGACTCATGATGATAATGATATAACCTTACCTGATGATTCATGATGATAATGATATAACCTTACCTGATGATTCATGATGATAATGATATAACCTTACCTGAGGATTCATGATGATAATGATATAACCTTACCTGATGATTCATGATGATGATGATATAACCTTACCTGATGATTCATGATTATAATGATATAACCTTACCTGATGATTCATGATGATGATATAACCTTACCTGATGACTCATGATGATAATGATATAACCTTACCTGATGACTCATGATGATAATGATATAACCTTACCTGATGATTCATGATGATAATGATATAACCTTACCTGAGGATTCATGATGATAATGATATAACCTTACCTGATGATTCATGATGATGATGATATAACCTTACCTGATGATTCATGATTATAATGATATAACCTTACCTGATGATTCATGATGATGATATAACCTTACCTGATGACTCATGATGATAATGATATAACCTTACCTGATGACTCATGATGATAATGATATAACCTTACCTGATGACTCATGATGATAATGATATAACCTTACCTGATGATTCATGATGATAATGATATAACCTTAACTGAGGATTCATGATGATAATGATATAACCTTACCTGAGGATTCATGATGATAATGATATAACCTTACCTGATGATTCATGATGATGATGATATAACCTTACCTGATGATTCATGATGATAATGATATAACCTTACCTGATGATTCATGATGATGATATAACCTTACCTGATGATTCATGATTATAATGATATAACCTTACCTGATGATTCATGATGATAATGATATAACCTTACCTGATGATTCATGATGATAATGATATAACCTTACCTGATGATTCATGATGATAATGATATAACCTTACCTGATGATTCATGATGACAATGGTATCTTACCTGGTCAAAGTGGAATATGTATGAAATTCATGACTTAACTGTATTTTATTTATTCAAAGCTGAATATATCAAAATTAGATACACACAATTCATGATGAGAATTGTATCTTACTTGCTCAAAGCTGTTCTTCTCAAGATTCTCGAAGCCAAATATATCGAGAATGCCAAGCGACAGAGAAGGCATGCTGGGAAAAAAACAACCATCATGCAAACAACATCAAGTGACATGCGTAATAAAATAAAAACATCTTACGGTTTAAACAGTAACATGCATATCCCAATCAACCCATAAAGAAAGTAATAGTATTGAAAAGAAATGTACTAACCCAATAAAACCATAACATGCAACAATGAAGATAAATATTTCACATGTAGCTGATAATAAATAATGTTGTCAAGTGGTTGAATCATAACACTGATATTTGCTTGTAGCTGATAATAAATAATGTTGTCAAGTGGTTGAACCATAACACTGATATTTCACTTGTAGCTGATAATAAATAATGTTGTCAAGTGGTTGAACCATAACACTGATATTTGCTTGTAGCTGATAATAAATAATGTTGTCAAGTGGTTGAACCATAACACTGATATTTGCTTGTAGCTGATAATAAATAATGTTGTCAAGTGGTTGAACCATAACACTGATATTTGCTTGTAGCTGATAATAAATAATGTTGTCAAGTGGTTGAACCATAACACTGATATTTGCTTGTAGCTGATAATAAATAATGTTGTCAAGTGGTTGAACCATAACACTGATATTTCACTTGTAGCTGATAATAAATAATGTTGTCAAGTGGTTGAACCATAACACTGATATTTGCTTGTAGCTGATAATAAATAATGTTGTCAAGTGGTTGAACCATAACACTGATATTTGCTTGTAGCTGATAATAAATAATGTTGTCAAGTGGTTGAACCATAACACTGATATTTCACTTGTAGCTGATAATAAATAATGTTGTCAAGTGGTTGAACCATAACACTGATATTTCACTTGTAGCTGATAATAAATAATGTTGTCAAGTGGTTGAATCATAACACTGATATTTGCTTGTAGATGGTAATAAGTAATGTTGTCAAGTGGCTGAATCATAACACTGATATTTCACATGTAGCTGATAATAAATAATGTTGTCAAGTGGTTGAACCATAATACTGATATTTGCTTGTAGCTGATAATAAATAATGTTGTCAAGTGGTTGAACCATAACACTGATATTTTACTTGTAGCTGATAATAAATAATGTTGTCAAGTAAGTGATATTTGTTGTCAAATAAATAATGTTGGTGGTTGAATCATCACTGATATTTCACTTGTAGCTGATAATAAATAATGTTGTCAACTGTTAAATCATAACACTGATATTTCACTTGTAGCTGATAATAAATAATGTTGTCAAGTGGTTGAACCATAACACTGATATTTGCTTGTAGCTGATAATAAATAATGTTGTCAAGTGGTTGAATCATAACACTGATATTTCACTTGTAGCTGTTGTCAAGTGGTTGAACCATAACACTGATATTTGCTTGTAGCTGATAATAAATAATGTTGTCAAGTGGTTGAATCATAACACTGATATTTCACTTGTAGCTGATAATAAATAATGTTGTCAAGTGGTTGAACCATAACACTGATATTTGCTTGTAGCTGATAATAAATAATGTTGTCAAGTGGTTGAACCATAACACTGATATTTCACTTGTAGCTGATAATAAATAATGTTGTCAAGTGGTTGAACCATAACACTGATATTTGCTTGTAGCTGATAATAAATAATGTTGTCAAGTGGTTGAATCATAACACTGATATTTGCTTGTAGCTGATAATAAATAATGTTGTCAAGTGTAACAAGTGGTTGAACTGATATTTGCTTGTAGCTGATAATAAATAATGTTGTCAAGTGGTTGAACCATAACACTGATATGTGCTTGTAGCTGATAATAAATAATGTGCTTGTAGCTGATAATAAATAATGTTGTCAAGTGGTTGAACCATAACACTGATATTTCACTTGTAGCTGATAATAAATAATGTTGTCAAGTGGTTGAACCATAATACTGATATTTCACTTGTAGCTTATAATAAATAATGTTGTCAAGTGGTTGAATCATAACACTGATATTTGCTTGTAGATGGTAATAAGTAATGTTGTCAAGTGGCTGAATCATAACACTGATATTTCACATGTAGCTGATAATAAATAATGTTGTCAAGTGGTTGAACCATAATACTGATATTTGCTTGTAGCTGATAATAAATAATGTTGTCAAGTGGTTGAATCATAACACTGATATTTTACTTGTAGATGGTAATAAGTAATGTTGTCAAGTGGCTGAATCATAACACTGATATTTCACATGTAGCTGATAATAAATAATGTTGTCAAGTGGTTAAACCATAACACTGATATTTCACTTGTAGCTGATAATAAATAATGTTGTCAAGTGGTTAAACCATAACACTGATATTTTACTTGTAGATGGTAATAAGTAATGTTGTCAAGTGGCTGAATCATAACACTGATATTTGCTTGTAGCTGATAATAAATAATGTTGTCAAGTGGTTGAACCATAACACTGATATTTCACTTGTAGCTGATAATAAATAATGTTGTCAAGTGGTTGAACCATAACACTGATATTTCAGCTGATAATAAATAATGTTGTCTGGTTGAACCATAACACTGATATTTCACTTGTAGCTGATAATAAATAATGTTGTCAAGTGGTTGAACCATAACACTGATATTTCACTTGTAGCTGATAATAAATAATGTTGTCAAGTGGTTGAACCATAACACTGATATTTGCTTGTAGCTGATAATAAATAATGTTGTCAAGTGGTTGAACCATAACACTGATATTTAAATAATGTTGTCTGGTGTAGCTGATAATAAATAATGTTGTCAAGTGGTTGAATAACATAACACTGATATTAATGTTGTCAAGTGGTTGAATGTAGCTGATAATAAATAATGTTGTCAAGTGGTTGAACCATAACACTGATATTTCACATGTAGCTGATAATAAATAATGTTGTCAAGTGGTTGAACCATAACACTGATATTTCACATGTAGCTGATAATAAATAATGTTGTCAAGTGGTTGAACCATAATACTGATATTTGCTTGTAGCTGATAATAAATAATGTTGTCAAGTGGTTGAATCATAACACTGATATTTCACTTGTAGATGGTAATAAGTAATGTTGTCAAGTGGCTGAATCATAACACTGATATTTCACATGTAGCTGATAATAAGTAATGTTGTCAAGTGGTTGAATCATAACACTGATATTTCACATGTAGCTGATAATAAATAATGTTGTCAAGTGGTTGAATCATAACACTGATATTTCACTTGTAGATGGTAATAAGTAATGCTGTCAAGTGGTTGAACCATAACTCTGATATTTCACATGTAGCTGATAATAAATAATGTTGTGAAGTGGCTGAACCATAACACTGATATTTCACTTGTAGCTGATAATAAATAATGTTGTCAAGTGGTTGAACCATAACACTGATATTTCACTTGTAGCTGATAATAAATAATGTTGTCAAGTGGTTGAACCATAACACTGATATTTCACTTGTAGCTGATAATAAATAATGTTGTCAAGTAGCTGAATCATAACACTGATATTTCACATGTAGATGGTAATAAATAATGTTGTCAAGTGGTTGAACCATAAAACTGATATTTGCTTGTAGCTGATAATAAATAATGTTGTCAAGTGGTTAAACCATAACACTGATATTTCACATGTAGCTGATAATAAATAATGTTGTCAAGTGGTTGAACCATAACACTGATATTTCACATGTAGCTGATAATAAATAATGTTGTCAAGTGGTTGAACCATAACACTGATATTTCACTTGTAGCTGATAATAAATAATGTTGTCAAGTGGTTGAACCATAACACTGATATTTCACTTGTAGCTGATAATAAATAATGTTGTCAAGTGGTTGAACCATAACACTGATATTTCACTTGTAGCTGATAATAAATAATGTTGTCAAGTAGCTGAATCATAACACTGATATTTCACATGTAGATGGTAATAAATAATGTTGTCAAGTGGTTGAACCATAAAACTGATATTTGCTTGTAGCTGATAATAAATAATGTTGTCAAGTGGTTAAACCATAACACTGATATTTGCTTGTAGCTGATAATAAATAATGTTGTCAAGTGGTTGAACCATAACACTGATATTTCACATGTAGCTGATAATAAATAATGTTGTCAAGTGGTTGAACCATAACACTGATATTTGCTTGTAGCTGATAATAAATAATGTTGTCAAGTGGTTGAACCATAACACTGATATTTGCTTGTAGCTGATAATAAATAATGTTGTCAAGTGGTTGAACCATAACACTGATATTTCACTTGTAGCTGATAATAAATAATGTTGTCAAGTGGTTGAATCATAACACTGATATTTTACTTGTAGATGGTAATAAATAATGTTGTCAAGTGGTTGAACCATAACACTGATATTTCACTTGTAGCTGATAATAAGTAATGTTGTCAAGTGGTTGAACCATAACACTGATATTTGCTTGTAGCTGATAATAAATAATGTTGTCAAGTGGTTGAACCATAACACTGATATTTCACATGTAGCTGATAATAAATAATGTTGTCAAGTGGTTGAACCATAACACTGATATTTCACTTGTAGCTGATAATAAATAATAAATAATGTTGTCAAGTGGTTGAACCATAACACTGATATTTGCTTGTAGCTGATAATAAATAATGTTGTCAAGTGGTTGAACCATAACACTGATATTTGCTTGTAGCTGATAATAAAATAATGTTGTCAAGTGGTTAATAAATAATGTTGTCAAGTGGTTGATAAACACTGATATTTCACTTGTAGCTGATAATAAATAATGTTGTCAAGTGGTTGAACCATAACACTGATATTTCACTTGTAGCTGATAATAAATAATGTTGTCAAGTGGTTGAACCATAACACTGATATTTGCTTGTAGCTGATAATAAATAATGTTGTCAAGTGGTTGAATCATAACACTGATATTTCACTTGTAGCTGATAATAAATAATGTTGTCAAGTGGTTGAACCATAACACTGATATTTGCTTGTAGCTGATAATAAATAATGTTGTCAAGTGGTTGAACCATAACACTGATATTTCACTTGTAGCTGATAATAAATAATGTTGTCAAGTGCTGATAATAAAATGTTGTCAAGTGGTTGAACCATAACACTGATATTTCACATGTAGCTGATAATAAATAATGTTGTCAAGTGGTTGAACCATAACACTGATATTTCACATGTAGCTGATAATAAATAATGTTGTCAAGTGGTTGAACCATAACACTGATATTTCACTTGTAGCTGATAATAAATAATGTTGTCAAGTGGTTGAACCATAACACTGATATTTCACTTGTAGCTGATAATAAATAATGTTGTCAAGTGGTTGAACCATAACACTGATATTTCACTTGTAGCTGATAATAAATAATGTTGTCAAGTGGTTGAATAAATAATGTTGTCATAACACTGATATTTGCTTGTAGCTGATAATAAATAATGTTGTCAAGTGGTTGAACCATAACACTGATATTTGCTTGTAGCTGATAATAAATAATGTTGTCAAGTGGTTGAACCATAACACTGATATTTGCTTGTAGCTGATAATAAATAATGTTGTCAAGTGGTTGAATCATAACACTGATATTTTACTTGTAGATGGTAATAAATAATGTTGTCAAGTGGTTGAACCATAACACTGATATTTCACTTGTAGCTGATAATAAATAATGTTGTCAAGTGGTTGAACCATAACACTGATATTTGCTTGTAGCTGATAATAAGTAATGTTGTCAAGTGGCTGAATCATAGATAATAAGATAAAAGCATCATGCCTTATTTACCATTTACAAAGATAATAAGAAATATTTACCATTCCCACATTTACCAATAACCAGATAAGAAAGTATATTAATTATAGATGATAAAGTACATTTACCAGACTCCAAATAGAAGAACAAAATGCACATTTTACCACACATCCATGTAGTAAGATAAAAGATAAATTTACCCATCCTCAACTGGTTGTACCATCTGGTTGATACCGTTCACAATCCAGCTGAAAAGTCGACTGTAGAGAGTTTTAGCGAGCGCATCGCGACTGTCTTCAGCCTGAATCACTGTCAGTGATCTTTTCATTTCTTCCCCTGTAAAACAATGTTAAATTAGAGAGCTTTAGTGAGCACATCAAGCAGCCTTCTCTTTGCAAAATAATGTTAAATTATAGTTTTAGCGAGCATTCTATAAATGTCTTCTACCTAAGTGATTGTCAGTCATTGTGACGTTTTTATTTCGTATTTAATTAGTCAATTAGGGAGCTTTAGTAAGCACATCATAATAACTTTGTTACTTCCTGCTTGAGTAATTTTCTGTGATGTTTCCATATCTTTCCATGTAAAACAGAGTAAAATTAGAGAGCTTTAGTCATTATTAGTGATATTTCCATGTCTTTCCATATAAAACAGAGTACAATTAGAGAGCTTCAGTCATTATTAGTGATGTTTCCATGTCTTTCCATATAAAACAGAGTACAATTAGAGAGCTTTGGTCATTATTAGTGATGTTTCCATATCTTTCCATGTAAAACAGAGTACAATTAGAGAGCTTTAGTCATTATTAGTGATGTTTCCATATCTTTTCATGTAAAACAGAGTACAATTAGACCTTCAGTCATTATTAGTGATGTTTCCATGTCTTTCCATATAAAACAGAGTACAATTAGAGAGCTTTGGTCATTATTAGTGATGTTTCCATATCTTTCCATGTAAAACAGAGTACAATTAGAGAGCTTCAGTCATTATTAGTGATGTTTCCATATCTTTCCATGTAAAACAGAGTACAATTAGAGAGCTTTGATCATTATTAGTGATGTTTCCATGTCTTTCCATGTAAAACAGAGTACAATTAGAGAGCTTTGGTCATTATTAGTGATGTTTCCATGTCTTTCCATGTAAAACAGAGTACAATTAGAGAGCTTTGGTCATTATTAGTGATGTTTCCATGTCTTTCCATGTAAAACAGAGTACAATTAGAGAGCTTTGGTCATTATTAGTGATGTTTCCATGTCTTTCCATATAAAACAGAGTACAATTAGAGAGCTTTAGTCATTATTAGTGATGTTTCCATATCTTTCCATGTAAAACAGAGTACAATTAGAGACCTTCAGTCATTATTAGTGATGTTTCCATGTCTTTCCATGTAAAACAGAGTACAATTAGAGACCTTCAGTCATTATTAGTGATGTTTCCATGTCTTTCCATGTAAAACAGAGTACAATTAGAGAGCTTCAGTCATTATTAGTGATGTTTCCATGTCTTTCCATGTAAAACAGAGTACAATTAGAGAGCTTCAGTCATTATTAGTGATGTTTCCATATCTTTCCATGTAAAACAGAGTACAATTAGAGAGCTTTGGTCATTATTAGTGATGTTTCCAAGTCTTTCCATATAAAACAGAGTACAATTAGAGAGCTTTGGTCATTATTAGTGATGTTTCCATGTCTTTCCATCTAAAACAGAGTACAATTAGAGAGCTTTGGTCATTATTAGTGATGTTTCCATATCTTTCCATGTAAAACAGAATACAATTAGAGAGCTTCAGTCATTATTAGTGATGTTTCCATATCTTTCCATATAAAACAGAGTACAATTAGAGAGCTTCAGTCATTATTAGTGATGTTTCCATATCTTTCCATGTAAAACAGAGTACAATTAGAGACCTTCAGTCATTATTAGTGATGTTTCCATATCTTTCCATGTAAAACAGAGTACAATTAGAGAGCTTTGGTCATTATTAGTGATGTTTCCATGTCTTTCCATATAAAACAGAGTACAATTAGAGAGCTTTGGTCATTATTAGTGATGTTTCCATGTCTTTCCATATAAAACAGAGTACAATTAGAGAGCTTTGGTCATTATTAGTGATGTTTCCATATCTTTCCATGTAAAACAGAGTACAATTAGAGAGCTTTGGTCATTATTAGTGATGTTTCCATATCTTTCCATGTAAAACAGAGTACAATTAGAGAGCTTCAGTCATTATTAGTGATGTTTCTTTTCTTTTTCTGTTTGTATCAGAATCACCCTAATGTTCAAACTGTAGCAGTTCAGAGATATCTTAACAGAAAGAATGAATGAAAGAAAAAAGAAGATATGCTATTTGAAAAGAATAGATCAAAATGGAAAGAAATAATAAAAGAAAGTAAAGAAAAAAACCGAAAAGAAAAAAAACATACAAATAAAAGAGGGGAAGAAAGAATCAGAGAAAGAAAAAGAAAGAAATATAAAAAAATGAAAGAAAAAAGAAGGAAAGAAAAAAGAAACAAACAAACAAGAAAGAAAAAAAGAAACAAGAAAGAAAGAAAGAAAGAAAGAAACTAAGTAAAAAGAACGACAAGTCTGACCTCTAGCAATCATGACTTCTTCAATGAGAGCTGATTTCAGATCTTTGAACGGAACTCGTAGAAGACTGGATGCTAAAAATAGAAACATTGTTAAAGCTCCTGTCTGCAATGATCTCGGTTACATATATGGCCTTGGTATATTATTATACATATATACATGTACACAAATATAAATATTACACAAAATTGGATGTTAACTAACAGTCAATTCATCCACCATATTTCACAAATACAACCTTATACCACACTCAAATTCCTCACAATTAAATGCTAAAGCTTCTGGTATAAACTGGTATAAACTTCTTTTTTATTTTTGACATAATTCCTGTTTAATCTAGGTTTGTTTTCGGAGTTTATTTGCTTCTTTTGGGGTTGTTTTTTTTTGTGGGTGGGTGGTTGTTCAGCGAGGTTGTGTTCTGGATGTTTTTTATAAACATTCACAAGTACAAGCATGACTAAAGCTTCATAGATTTAGGACTTATGATTTGTGATTTGTAAAACATAATGAAAGCCCGACAGAAAGGTAGAGACTAAAGAACAATCAGTCTTAATCAGTGACTCACTGTTTGGTGTTAAATAGCTGAGGGAATAAGTTTCAAAGTGTCAGCTAACAATACACCTATACCTTTCCTTAATTTTCCCACATTTCTTGACTTGTATGTACAGTGTATCTGAACTACACTTGAATATAAGCAAGAAAACTATTCATATAAGAATTGTTTGTAGATTTTTGTGAATTTATTAATGTATAATGGTCACAAACTGTGTAAAATTGCATGGTGTAGTGAAGTGATTTTATACTAAACTTGTGAGTAATACATCGATAAATTCACAAAACATGACAAACAATTCTAAGAATTACAAACAACATGACTTATTTGCTAAAAATACACAAAAATCAGTTTTCATGACTTGTTTTACATAATGACGTAATGACATAATTTTCTGAGGTTTATTGAAGAACAACATTCAGTTTTAAAGGGACATGTTCAACCAGAATAGAATAAATTGTTATAAGAAAGAAAGAAAAGAAAGTTTGTTTTATTTAACGACGCCGCTAGAGCACATTGATTTTTTATCTTATCATCGGCTATTGGACGTCAAACATATGGTCATTCTGACATTGTTTTTAGAGGAAACCCGCTGTCGCCACATAGGCTACTCTTTTTACGACAGGCAGCAAGGGATCTTTTATTTGCGCTTCCCACAGGCAGGATAGCACAAACCAAGGCCTTTGTTGAACCAGTTATGGATCACTGGTCGGTGCAAGTGGTTTACACCTACCCATTGAGCACTCACTCAGGGTTTGGAGTCGGTATCTCGATTAAAAATCCCATGCCTCGACTGGGATCCGAACCCAGTACCTACCAGCCTGTAGACCGATGGCCTGCCACGACGCCACCGAGGCCGAAAATTGTTATAATGACGGGACATTTGTAATTATTATGAATTAATGTGTTTGTTTTGTTCTCTACCTTTCCTGAGTGTCCCAATATTTTCTACGTCAGCAGCTTCTGAGTCGCCAGTTGCAACGAATGATGTGTTACCAAGGTGCAAGATGGCTGCCAGTGTCATCACCAGACAGATGATATCCTGTCAAACAAGAAAAACTATATTATTTAACAGAAAAAAAAAGAATTTTTTTTTTTTTTTAAATGTGTTTAAGAACACCACTATAGAGTACATTGATATATTAATGGGCTCATGTATGTAAAATAGCAAGTACAAACAAAATAATATCAAAGAATTGGATTTGATCATAAGAAAATTAATGTTAATGGTAATGTAAATAAATAATAATTATTAACAAGCATTTCGAGAGTACTGCTAAAGCAATACACGTCACCTACCTGACCCAACAATGTTTCATATCTCCTAATTCAAGGGCCACACTTCTGTGAAAAGTGCGTAAATCACCATCAAAGTTAAACTTGATCAGTAACAGTACATAATAAAGCTATATATAACATTTCACCTCAATATTTTCAGGTATTACAAAACAAAAATGCAGAAAACTAATTTTCATATCTCCTTATTTCAAGGACCATAACTCCATTACAAATGGGTAAATCGCCATGAAAGTCAAACTTGATCTGTAACAGTACATGATAAAGCTGCATATAAAATTCCAGCTCAATATCTCAAAGCCTTCTACACAACCCATCCGGAAGACATATGTCGGACAGACAGACAGACAGATGGACAGACAGACAGACAGACGGAAGGATGGAGATGAAACCTAGAGTCCCCTCCGGTTGGACTGGTAGGGGACTAATAAAAACATAACCAAGACTGCAGCTTTAAAATAGTCCAATGAAAAAAGAACAAAGCTATAACATCATGAAATTATACTTATGTCAAGTACAAACATTAAAAGCATGAACTTTTTTCCCCCACAATTTAGGCAAACCAAGCAAAGCTGTGTGCCCTATTTATATAACATATATCCTACTTACAATTATTATTTCTTTAACTGGATTCTCTTCAAAACTTTGGATGGATGGATGGATGGATGGATGGATGGATGGATGGGTGGGTGGATGGATGGATGGGTCTGGGCTTTGGACGGACGGACAGACAGATGGATGGGCAGACAGTTGAACAAATGAATGTTTAACAACATCAAAGCAAACAAAAAACTGACTTCTTCATTTCAAAGAAAGGTATTGGCCTAAATATATCAATGAATGGAATGAAATAATTATTATGTACATATAAATAGTGCACAGCAAGCTTGTTGCTAATGTTAGTAAATGTTAAAATCACAGTAATTTAAAATGTGAAATGTTAAATGTTAGTAAAATATTCAAATGATGGAAAGTTCAAAAGTTATGTGATGTTACTATGGTTACTTACCAAGGGTACAAAGCAAAGAGAAGCTGCGTTCAGGCCAAGTTAGTTGCAGTGCAATATAACTGGTAGGAAAAATATTAACAGTACAGAAGACATACATGTATACTGTAAAACATGAAATTAATGTGAGTATTAAACAATGCAAGATAAGTAGTTGCTGGATATCGATATAATTTTCAGGTCTTCTAGTGTTAGAATAGTTAATAATCGGACAATGAAAGAAAGAAAAGAAAGAAAGAAATGTTTTATTTAACGACGCACTCAACACATTTTATTTACATTTTATTTACGGTTATATGGCGTCAGACATATGGTAAAGGACCACACAGATTTTGAAAGGAAACCCGCTGTCGCCACTACATAGGCTATTCTTTTCGATTAGCAGCAAGGGATCTTTTATTTGTGCTTCCCACAAGCAGGATAGCACAAACCATGGCCTTTGTTGAACCAGTTATGGATCACTGGTTGGTGCAAGTGGTTTACACCGACCCATTGAGCCTTGCGGAGCACTCACTCAGGGTTTGGAGTCGGTATCTAGATTAAAAATCCCATGCCTCGACTGGGATCCGAACCCAGTACCTACCAGCCTGTAGACCGATGGCCTAACCACTACGCCACCGAGGCCGGTAAAATCGGACAATGACAGCTACAGTATAAAATCCAGTGTGTTTCAGTGAGTTCTGTTGCATAATCATATGCAAGTTTGTTGTTAGAGGAAGGAAATATTTTATTTAACGACTCACTCAACACATTTTATTTACAGCTGTATGGTGTTGGACATATGGTTAAGGACCACACAAATATAGAGAAAGGAAACCCACTGTCGTCCTTTATGGGCTACTCTTTTCGATTAGCAGCAAGGGATCTTTGATATGCACTATCCCATAGACAGAATAGTACATACCGCAGGCCTTCTAGAATACGGTGGCCCGATGTCCAAGGCCAGTATTTTTTGGATTCAGGCCAGTAAAAAGTTACTTTGTGCAATCCCGATGGCAAGTGGTAAAAACAGAAAAGAAAAAAAAATCTACAAGTCACTTCTTTCGATTTGCTATCACATGCAATATTTCACTAACAAATAGTTGGCCACCAGTAATCTCTGACCCATCCATGACATCAATATACCTACTGATATAACTTTATTAAAGATATAAAGTGTAAACATTGGAAAATCAAAAGTTCATTGTTTTGCCGCCATTTTATTTTTTACACTGAAATCCAAAGATTTGTTACTCTAATACTAATAATATGCAAAACAGTAACCAGTCTTTTATTAGTTTTAAAGGTTGCACGTCACTATTTACAAATACTTTAAATGTGTAAATTATTAATTTAATTTATAAAATATAACATAAATTGCAAAAAAGTTTTTTGTTTTTTTTTAAAAGCTTAAGAACACAGTATCATGAAATAGATAAATTTAACAAAGTACCCAAATTGCAAAATTACTAATATAGTGTGTGTGTTGGAGGGGGGTGGGGGGGGTGGCTTAAACTGCAATACATGTACACTTTATGCTAATAAAGGTTCTTGATTGTTTCTTTTCTCTTTTTGTTTTTTGAGGGGGTGGGTAAGTTCCCATTCATAAGTAAATGAATAATGCTGTTAATTGTTGTAATATCTCGGTAACATGGATTATTTTTTATAACTTAGGTGGTTTTAGTGGAAACAATTATTTTAAAATTTTAATAGGTACAGTAACTTTATTCTAAACTGATGAAAATTATTTGCATATTTTTCTAAACAAACCATAAAGCATGCCCAATGAGCCTATCTGTTGTGTAAATTGACAAATTGATTAAACATGATCTCAGTATGAAAAATGGACATTAAAAAGTTAATTATTTTAATTTACTGTTTTTTTGTTTTATCAACAGTTAAAATTGGGCAAGTGAATTTTTCACCATGGCCAGTGAATTTTCAAATCCATTGGCCCTATGGCAAGTGAATTTTAAAAATATTCTAGAACCCCCGACATACCATGGCCTTTGTTACACCAGTTGTGGAGCACTGGTTGGAAAAAGAAATAGCCCAATGGGCCCAACAATGGGAACCAATCCTAGATTGATCGTGCATCAAGCGAGTGCTATACCTCTGAGCTACGTCCCGCCCCTTTAGTTGTTAGACAGATGCTATGGAATGTTTGCATGTTATGAGTTATTGGAATGTGAAAAATAGGACTATATTACCTTTATTAAGTATTCAGTCTGGTTTCTTTATATACACATGATGCAAAAAAAACAGCATACATGTATTTACTTAATTATTCCATCATTAAAACTGAAACAATTACTTTTTTTTTCGACAATCAGTTATGGATATTTATTATTGATTATCACATTGGTAGAGCCGAAGCAATCAATTTTCAATTACCATCGATCACCGGAACATCGCTAGTGTTCAGGGATGAAAATGACATCAGAAAAACAATCCAGAAAACATTGCAGGGTTTCTGTGAGCTGTTTATTTGTGCATGTTAGTGTTAATGTAGCTTATGAAATGTTAGTACACAAAACATATTAGTGAATTTATTGAATAGTCTTGCTGTGGCAAAAGTAGAAAGTCATAATGTCTACAGGGGCGTGATGGGGAGTCAAACACATTTCCACATAAAGAAATGATACTGACTTAGATGTAAATTTTACAGTACTTACTATGATGTAAATATGACAATGTTAACTTAGATGTAAATATGATGATATTTGGACAGAAATAGATACAATATTTTGACAGAGATAAATATGATATGATACTGACTTAGATGTAAATATGATAAAATTTTAACAGAGATAAATATGATATTTTGACTCAGGTAAATATGACGATATACTGACATCTTTACTGAATCCGATAAAGCTGAGACACTCCTTCACCTCCCAGAACTTCTCCTTATCTCCTGGACCTAGCTTATCAGTCAGTGGTTCCTGGTCGGTCTGAAGATATCTGAGAAACATACAGACACTGTATGATACAGTGACATATAGCTACATATACATTGTAATATATTAACTATAAATACACTGTGATATATTAACTGTACAAACACAGCTTGTCAGTCAGTGGTTCCTGGTCGGTCTGAAGATATCTGAGAAACATACAAATACTGTATGATAAGTGACATATAACTATATAAACACTGTGATATATTAACTATATTACACAGCTTGTCAGTCAGTGGTTCCTGGTCGGTCTGAAGATATCTGAGAAACATACAAATACTGTATGATACAGTGACATATAACTATATAAACACTGTGATATATTAACTATATCACACAGCTTGTCAGTCAGTGGTTCCTGGTCGGTCTGAAGATATCTGAGAAACACAAGACACTGTATGTTACAGTGACATATAACTATATATACATTGTGATATATTAACTATATATATACACTGTGATATATTAACTATATCACACAGCTTGTCAGTCAGTGGTTCCTGGTCGGTCTGAAGATATCTGAGAAACACAAGATGCTGTATGATACAGTGACATATAACTATATATACATTGTGATATATTAACTATATATACACTGTGATATATTAACTGTATAAACACAGCTTATCAGTCAGTGGTTCCTGGTCGGTCTGAAGATATCTGAGAAACACACAGATACTGTATGATACAGTAACATATAACTATATATACACCGTGATATATTAACTATATATACACTGTGATATATTAACTATATCACACAGCTTGTCAGTCAGTGGTTCCTGGTGTCAGTCTGAAGGTATCTGAGAAACACACAGATACTGTATGATACAGTGACATATAACTATATATATATACACTGTGATATATTAACTGTATGTACTGTAATGTGTAACTAATATAAGGAAAGTGAAATATTTACAGCTTGTTAGTCAGTGATTTACAGTTGGTCTGAATATATCTGAGAAACTGAATGTCACCTGTATTGATGACAGGATGGATGGAAGATCAAAAGGATTAATGTATGTACAGACAGGTGGACTGAATATTGCCTGTATTGGCCTCAAAGCATGGATGGCAGGACAGATGAATGGATGAATGTTACCTGTATTGGTGTCATTGGATGGAAGGAGGAAAGAAGGACAAAGAAACAAATGGACAGACAAGCGTTACCTGTACTGGTACTAGAATGGATGGAAAAGTTTGTTCGTTTGTTTTGTTTAACAACACCACTAGAGCACATTGATTAATTAATCATTGGCTATTGGATGCCAAACATTTGGTATTTTTTACTCATAGTCATCAGAGAAAACCCACTACATTTTTCTTAATGCAGCAAGTGATCTTTTATATGCACTTTCACACAGACCACGGCCTTTGACCAGCTGTGGTGCACTGGTTGGAATGAGAAAAAAACAATCAGTTGAATGGATCCATCGAGGTGGTTCGATTCTGCGACACAAGCACTTCAAGTGAGCACTCAACTGACTGAGCTAAATCTCACCCTAGAATGGATGGAAGGACAGAAGAATGGATGAATGGACTGAATGTTATTACCTGTACTGGTGTTATAATGGATGGAAGGACAGAAGAATGGATGGAAGGACAGAAAAATGGATGGAAGGACAGAAGAATGGATGGATGGACTGTTACCTGTACTAGTGATATAATGGATGGAAGGACAGAAGAATGGGTGGAAGGACAGAAGAATGGATGGAAGGACAGAAGAGTTAAGGAATAGACCGATTGTTACCTGTACTGGTGATATAATGGAAGGACAGAAGAATGGATGAAGGACAGAAGAACGGATGGAAGGACTGTTACCTGTACTGGTAATATAATGGATGGAAGGACAGAAAAGTGGATGGATGGACAGAAGAATGTATAGATGGACAGAAGAATGGATGAATGGACTGACTGTTACCTGTACTGGTGATAGGATGGGTTGAAGGACAGAAGAATGGATGGATGGACAGAAGAATGGATGAATGGACTGACTGTTACCTGTACTGGTGTGATACTTCAAACTGACACTTGTTCATCTCCTCGGGAGTGATGCCGGCTAACATCCAGTAGAAGATGTGGAAGTTGAACTCACCCTTGCCCTGCTTCACCACTCGCGATTTCTCCAGCAAATACTCACACATCTTGGCTTTGGAACAAAACAAAAACAAACATAATATATTACATTTAATATTTAATATTGAACGTTTCCAGATCATATCTTACTTATCAATTTATACAGTATCAATGAGGTACAAGACATGCCCATCGAAAAGGTAGGTCGCAGTGACCTAGTTATGGCAAGTGACACACGCCATCCCAAGTTGTACTTGCATGCAAGATTTGATGATCTTATATGAATTGATAAGGAAGATATTGGCCAGACAAGGATTTCCTTTTATGTGCAGTATTGCATGAAAAGGTAGGTCGTAGTGACCTAGTTATGACAAGTGACACACGCCATCCCAAGGAAAATATGCTCTGGAAACGAAACGTTTACGGACAGACATACAGATGGACAGATGGATGGACAACGCCATACCATAATGCAACAGTCAAAGATGTGAGTATAAACCAGATATAAATAAAAGAATTCTTGTCATGCTATTATTTCTGAACTGACAAACAGCAATGCTGCATTCTCAGGACAGTAAGATTGAGTCTCAATGGAGTAAAGGGACTTGAATACCTCCAAGGACAGACCCATCGGGAGAGTACAAAAGTTCGAGGACAGTAACATTGAGTCTTAATGGAGTACAGGGACGTGAATACCTCCAAGGACAGACCCATCGGGAGAGTAGAAAAGTTCGAGGACAGTAAGATTGAGTATTAATGGAGTACAGGGACGTGAATACCTCCAAGGACAGACCCATCGGGAGAGTAGAAAAGTTCGAGGACAGTAAGATTGAGTCTTAATGGAGTAAAGGGACGTGAATACCTCCAAGGACAGACCCATCGGGAGAGTAGAAAAGTTCGAGGACAGCAAGATTGAGTCTTAATGGAGTACAGGGATGTAAATACCTCCAAGGAGAGAACCATCGGGAGAGTAGAAAAGTTCGCGGACAGCAAGATTGAGTTTTAATGGAGTACAGGGACGTGAATACCTCCAAGGACAGACCCATCGGGAGAGTAGAAAAGTTCGAGGACAGTAAGATTGAGTCTTAATGGAGTAAAGGGACGTGAATACCTCCAAGGACAGACCCATCGGGAGAGTAGAAAAGTTTGAGGACAGCAAGATTGAGTCTTAATGGAGTACAGGGATGTAAATACCTCCAAGGAGAGAACCATCGGGAGAGTAGAAAAGTTCGCGGACAGCAAGATTGAGTTTTAATGGAGTACAGGGACGTGAATACCTCCAAGGACAGACCCATCGGGAGAGTAGAAAAGTTCGAAGACAGTAAGATTGAGTTTTAATGGAGTACAGGGATGTGAATACCTCCAAGGAAAGACCCATCAGATTGAGTTTTAATGGAGTACAGGGACGTGAATACCTCCAAGGACAGACCCATCGGGAGAGTAGAAAAGTTCGAGGACAGTAAGATTGAGTCTTAATGGAGTACATCGGGAGAGTAGAAAAGTTCGAGGACAGTAAGATTGAGTCTTAATGGAGTACAGGGACGTGAATACCTCCAAGGACAGACCCATCGGGTGAGTAGAAAAGTTCGAGGAATTTGGCGAATCGACTGGAGTTGTTGTTCATCACCGTCTGGGCATTTCCGAACGCTTCCAACAACGGGTTCACCTGTAATAAACATATTTATATTTTTATAATAACATTTTCATTTCTAATACTTTCATTTAATTTAATATTTCAAACAATGGGTTCACCTGTAATAAATACTTACATTTAAAAAAAAAAAATAATAATAATTTTATTTACATTTTATACAACCATTTTCATTTTAAATACTACCATTTCAAAATGCATTACAAGGGAGATAACTCTATTTGACTCAAGGGAAGTAACTACTTACCTGGTTTATCTTGCTGCTGAGAGAGCTTTCCGTGCTGCCAGATGTTCTCACTAGGTGTTGTACGATGAGTTTACACGACTCAGTCTTTCCAGCACCACTCTCCCCACTGATCAGACAACACTGTGACGTCTGCATGGCAACCAGCTGACGATGCGCTTGTTCCGCGATGGCGTAGATGTGCGGAGTCAGTGACGAAGGTTTCGTCATTTCTCGATACTGCTTGGAGATCTGGAAGGTCAACCAATAAGTAGAAAGGAAAGGAATGTTCACTGAACAACAACTGAAGAACATTTTAAACTACTGTAACAGTTATAGTTAGTGTTACGTAAATATTACGCTGTGGCTATTTGTGGTCTAACATATTATGGTTGTTTGAATATTTAGTCAAGTTAAAGTTTGTTTGTTTTGTTTATCAACATCACTAGAGCACTGATTTAGTAATCACTGGCTATTAGATGTCAAACATTTGGTAATTTTGACCCTATTATAGTCTAAGAGAAGAAATCCACAACATGCTTCCATTAGTACTGGGCTACGTCCTGCCCCAAGTTAGTCAAAAGCCAACAGACAGGAAACTCACTGCTGCCACAGAAGCTACTCCTACTAATCAAGCAGCAAGGGATCTTTTATATGCACTTTACCACAGACAAGACAACACGTGGTTGGGACAAGAGAAAAGTAAGTCCATAGAGGGTGATTTATCCAGCGACCCATTGCCTCAGGGGACACCAATTTGTAAGTTACAGATCTGGAATAACATTTATATTAAAACAAGCATTCCGAGAGTACTGCTAAAGCAATACATGTTCCCATCCGGGCTCAAACATTTTTCAGATATCCTAAATTTAAGGGCCATAAATCACCATGAAAGTCAAACTTGATCTGTAACAGAACATGAGAAAGCTATACATAAAATTTCAGCTCAGTATCTTGAGGCATTGTAAAAAATAAATGTCCAGAGAACAAATTTTCATACCTCCAAAGTTCAATATCTCAAGGTATTCTGAAGAAAAAACATCCAACAAATTGTATGTGGGACAGACGGATGGACACACACACACAGATTGATCAACAGACATACAGACAGACAGACAGAAGATGGAGATGAAACCTATAGTCCCCTCTGGTTGGATTGGTAGGGGACTAATAAACTATAATTAACTAAAACGTACCGACTTGGAATAGATGGGCATTGCCTGGTATGGATTCAGAGCTATGAGTATGTCTCCAATGTTCGTCTGAAAAATAAATAATTAAATTACCTAACATTTGGTCTTGTTATCTAGCTTATTATCCACATAGCTCACAATAAACGGTGTTGTAGTAGGCCTTGTAAAACACGTCAATAATGTGCTTTCTACTAAATTCAATAACTTTTCAAACACCACACTCAAAATTCATTTATATTTATAGCACTCCCTGAAATTCAAGCACTTTTCCAGCATCGCCTTCAAATAAAAACATTATTCTAGAACCACCCTCAAATTCACACACTTTTATTAAAGTTTCGCCCTAAAATTCAAGCACTTTTTAAGCACCAAATTGACATTGAAGCACTTTTCAAAAAACCCTCCTCGAATTTACATATTTTTCTAGAACCACCCTCAAATTCAAGCATGTTTTAAAGCACGCCTCTGAAATTCAAACATTTTCAAGCACCATTCAGAAATTCAGACTAGTTCAAGGAGAGTAATTTAAAGCATGTGAATTTATATTATATCAATATGGTAATATCTTCAACAGCTCCCCATAATCTGAGTTACGGGAGCAATTAATCACTCCCCTCAGGGTTTTTATGGTGAGGTCTGAATAATACATTCTTAACTTACATAAATTAGATTCCGGTTGTATCTGTCTAACAAGGTGTCCACTATGAGTTTCTAGATAATACAGTCACTGTCCTAACTTACATAAATTAGATTCCGGTTGTATCTGTCTAACAAGGTGTCCACTATGAATTTCTAGATAATACAGTCACTGTCCTAACTTACATAAATTAGATTCCGGTTGTATCTGTCTAACAAGGTGTCCACTATGCGTTTCTAGACAATACAGTGACTGTCTTGACTTACATAAATTAGATTCCGGTTGTATCTAACAAGGTGTCCACTATGAGTTTCTAGATAATACAGTCACTGTCCTAAGTTACATAAATTAGATTCCGGTTGTATCTGTCTAACAAGGTGTCCACTATGCGTTTCTAGACAATACAGTGACTGTCTTGACTTACATAAATTAGATTCCGGTTGTATCTAACAAGGTGTCCACTATGAGTTTCTAGATAATACAGTCACTGTCCTAACTTACATAAATTAGATTCCGGTTGTATCTGTCTAACAAGGTGTCCACTATGCGTTTCTAGACAATACAGTGACTGTCTTGACTTACATAAATTAGATTCCGGTTGTATCTAACAAGGTGTCCACTATGTGTTTCTAGATAATACAGTGACTGTCTTGACTTACATAAATTAGATTCCGGTTGTATCTGTCTAACAGTGTGTCCACTATGAGTTTCTGGGTGATATCAGAGAAACTTGTCAAGTCATCATCACTTGACACGCTTGGAAGAGATGCCTATAAAGAGAGAAAACATTTCAGTTGCAAACAGAAAGTATGGAGCATAAGCTTTATACAATGTATGTATCTTGGCAATCTTCTACACGAAATAACACATAGATAATCTATAAAATATACCATAAGCTTTATACAATGTATGTATCGTGGCAATCTTCTACACGAAATAACACATAGATAATCTATAAAATATACCATAAGCTTTATACAATGTATGTATCTTGGCAATCTTCTACACGAAATAACACATAGATAATCTATAAAATATACCATAAGCTTTATACAATGTATGTATCTTGGCAATCTTCTACACGAAATAACACATAGATAATCTATAAAATATACCATAAGCTTTATACAATGTATGTATCTTGGCAATCTTCTACACGAAATAACACATAGATAATCTATAAAATATACCATAAGCTTTATACAATGTATGTATCTTGGCAATCTTCTACACGAAATAACACATAGATAATCTATAAAATATACCATAAGCTTTATACAATGTATGTATCTTGGCAATCTTCTACACGAAATAACACATAGATAATCTATAAAATATACCATAAGCTTTATACAATGTATGTATCTTGGCAATCTTCTACACGAAATAACACATAGATAATCTATAAAATATACCATTTGATTTTCACCTAAATTATCCAATACAATATAATATCTAATAGTTAAAGATTGTTTTGCTTAAAAACACGAATAAGGACATAAATTACATGTATTATCTAACAGAGAAAGGAAAGAAAAACTTGTTTGATGACACTTAGTTATTAACCTTCTGAGTACTGCAGGCAAGATATCTCGCCCGACGTCACATCAGTCGACATACTGTACACTGTATACAGTGCATTCTCTAATTCATATTCCCAGCCGTTTTGAACACGACACTCACCGGAAATGATTTAGTAACAGGAAACAAAAGACAACTTGGCTTCCTGTGTCTTTAAAATTAGATTTTTCACTGTAAAATGGCTTGAAATTTTGAGTTCAAAAAGTGGTTTTCGGCAAGTATTTTCGCTTGACAACAATGGCGGCACGTCGCAGTCATTTTCAGGGATCGATAGCTGATTGTGACTGCTATTTTGATAATAAATTTGATCATTTTATTAACCACGAAAATCATGATATATTGGAATATGAATCGTAGTTTGTTTTTTGTTTTTAATTCTGGTCAGGAAGCCACTGTTATTGGGAATAATGGACATAAATACTGGACAGCTGGCCACAAATGCCCGTAAGTAAACGCGACTTCTTTTTTTTTCCTAATTTTAATCAACAATAACTGATCTAAAATAACATAAAAATTTGAAAAATACACGAAAATAATATTTACCGATTCAAATATGAACTTTATTTTAGGTATTTATAAAACATTTAAGTGAATATATGTGAGTAAAAATTACAAACTTGTACCCACTCCACATGATTTTTGTCAAAAATTAATTCAGTAGTCTAAAGGTTAAACTATGGCTAATTGTGTTTAAAAACTAGTTTGCATTCACAATGTCTTCAGTGTTACTTGATCAACTATCTTCTTTACAAAGTATTATCTGGCTTTTTGTGTCTAACATATGGTCTAGTAAAAACAAGTCTGCATTTACGATGCCTTCAAGATCTTACATTGCTTTCATCGGATGCTTTCCATATGGTTGACAAGTAGACATCATCATCAGCATCATCGTCAGAATCCCCCTCCTCCCACCGTGGTTCATCCGATCCAGTTTCCAGCTTGTATCGCATCTCAGTCTCTATCAGCAGCTCTGTCTTCGACAACGACAGATTTGATGGATGTCTGAAACAAATTAGGTTAGACAGGTGTCTAAAACAAAGGCTATGATAATGTAGCCTGGTTGGAATGGAAACATCTTACACTGCTATGATAATGTAGCCTGGTTGGAATGGGAAATATCTTACACGGCTATGATAATGTAGCCTGGTTGGAATGGGAAATGTCTTACACTGCTTTGCTGACAACGGCCTCTCCGTCAGACTCGATCCCGTCATCATCTATTGTGTCGTACAGCACCTCGGGGACGGCCTCCGTCTTCGTCTTCTTTCTCCTCCAGTCTAAGATAACCTTCTTGATGTCGTCCGTCCCAGCGATCTCTACGGCCCGCCGACCATGTCGGTCAACAACATCCGCGTCAGCGTTCGCCTTCAGCAACATCACCACAACTTTACCCTAAACACAAAAATCTCAGTGATATAATCTGTAATATTACCACAACCTTACCCTAAACATGAAAATATCATTAATATAATCTGTAATATCACAACAAGCTTACCCTAAAAATAAACAAAATAAAAATCTCAGTAACATCATCACAACCTTACCCTAAACATGAAAATCTCAGCAACATCACCACAACCTTACCTTAAACATGAAAATCTCAGCAACATCACCACAACCTTACCCTAAACATGAAAAGCTCAGTAACATCACCACAACCGTACCAGGGCTCGCGCTGTCAGTAGCCAAATTAGCCATTGGCTAATTTTTACAAAAAATGGCTAATAAAATTTGCAAGTGGCTAAAATTTTGGCTAAGCCATTTTCTGTCTTCTGATGTCAACAAACTGTTACATAATGTATCCGACACTCAAACATAATAATAATACCAAATATTCAATTAGCGTAGGCCTAATAGCGATCTCGCGACCAGTAAAAAGAAATGGATGTCATCCAGAATACAGTGTGGGCCTAATGAAGTTTGCTTATTTTAATAATCACGGTTATTAATTTTAACGGCATGCATTCAACATGTATAAAATCAAAGTCTGTAACTTGTTAGTTTAACTTTGTAAAGTCTTTGAACCAAAGTAATAAAAACAGACAGACAAATATGTCAATTTGAATACACATGCCAGTTCAGGGCCGAAAGACATGTAGGCTATCCAAAGGGCTGAGTTCAGCCACACCGAGCAAAAGGAAAACACTCGCTAGACTGGTTTGTGCGCTTCACGTTAAACCAAATGGACACGACGGACACCAATCAAATAGTTCGCGAACGTTAGGAAGAACGTTCGTTGGCTGAACTGAGGACAGCTCTCGGCACAAATACGTCACGCTTCAGAGTCAGCTGACACCCACGTGTCAAGAGACATTGTTGTGGACATTAAACAATACGATTACAAAGGAGTAAATCTTGGATATGAATTTGTACAAAAACAATAGTTGTTTGTTTGTCTTTGTTAATTTCGTACCCATGGTAGAGAGCACGCATGCAGATCGCAGGAAATGAACATGCGGTATTTATACAAATTGCAGTTAAACATACACTGAATAAAATTAGTTTACAATAATGATATTTGTTAGATATAGATTTGTAAGATTGTGAGGTGAAATTTAATAAGTTAGCTGGATTTTAAAAAGACCGTAAATTGTTTTGTTTTTTATTAATATTTCTTTAATAAATGGAATATATAAGTCAGCATTCTTTTACAAGCAGAAATCACAAGCATTTAACACGACGCTGAAATCAACAGCAACAACATGGTGCAAATTATGAAATTGTTAGGGGTGGGGAATTGATGGGTCACTTAAAAAAAAAAAAAAAACATTCTAACATAAAGATAGCTATTTCAAGAAAATAATGAGCTCTATGTTAAAAAAAAAAAAACCTCTCAAGTTTTTTATTTGGGGTAAAAAAGGAAGAAAGAAAAAATAACACCCTCCATAAACATTCACCCACCCACATATTTCTGTATGTTTGTTAATTTAATGTCATATGCCTTAGAAGTGGAGGCAGGTGTACGGGGTGAACTCCCCCAACAGCTGAAAAATCAAAGTAATATATTAACTGCCCCTACCCCCATTGCTGTCTTTGATTTTGATCAGGTAATACGGTTTTGTTATTCAGATTTATTCCAGTTTGTACACAATTAGCTGAAAAAGATGCATTTTCATATTCATATATAAATACTCTATACAGTACTAGGTAAAACAATTTTGGCTAAAGCATTTTAAATATGGCTAATAAAAATTCCATTTGGCTAATATTTTGTCTACAGGTATTTTTGATCCAGGGTGAGCCCTGCTTACCCTAAACACGAAAAGCTCAGTAACATCACCACAACCTTACCCTAAACACGAAAATCTCAGTAACATCACCACAACCTTACCCTAAACATGAAAATCTCAGTAACGTACATCACCACAACCTTACCCTAAACATGAAAATCTCAGTAACATCACCACAACCTTATCCTAAACATGAAAATCTCATTAAAATAATCTGTAACATCACCACAACCTTATTCTAAAAATTGCCATTATTGAAATATCAATTTTGTGTGGTTGAATTACTGTGATCAGTAAAGCTCCTCAACGACTGCAAAATGTATACATCTGGTGTACATTATCTGTCAGTATTTAACATTTGAGTCATAATTATTTCCTGAAAAAGTCACTTTTTAATAAATTGCCATAGGCAGGCTCAAAATTGCCATTTCACCCTCAGAATTTTTTTTTTTAAATTAATGTGGACAACACATTCTTAATTTCGATCGTGTAGACATACTTCTTACCTGACTAAACTTTGCTGCCACATGAAGAGGTGTCCAGCCGTTGTTGTCGACAGCATTGACCGATACGTTATTGTTGATGAGAAGCTTGACCAACTTCCTGTACCCATTAGCACTGGCAATATGCAGCTGAAATAGTCACATAGACATTTCAAACTTGACCACCTTCCGGTACCCATTAGCACTGGCAATATGCAGCTGAAATAGTCACATAGACATTTCAAACTTGACCAACTTCCTGTACCCATTAGCACTGGCAATATGCAACTGAAACAGTCACATAGACATTTCAAACTTGACCACCTTCCGGTACCCATTAGCACTGGCAATATGCAGCTGAAACAGTCACATAGACATTTCAAACTTGACCCCCTTCCGGTACCCATTAGCACTGGCAATATGCAGCTGAAACGGTCACATAGACATTTCAAACTTTACCACCTTCCGGTACCCATTAGCACTGGCAATATGCAGCTGAAACAGTCATATAGACATTTCAAAGTGCGTGGATAACTTTTTAACTTTAGCAAAACATGTATATAATGCATAATAATAGATATATTTTAAAACACTGGCATAAACCAGAACGGGACTGTGGGGGCAATGTGGTTGGCCCCCTCCCAATGTAAAATCCTGACTATGCCAGTGTTTTAAAGTGCCAGTATAACTGTTTAACTTTAGCAAAATATCAGACTTGAACACAAGGCTAAATAAATAGTAACATAATTTTTACTTTTCAACAATAGCAATACATGCAGCCAAAATAGTACAATAAATACTTTAAAATGCCAATATCACAATCTTGCAATACAGTGTCATGTTTGTAAAACAGTAATCTAAATATTTTAATGTGTCGTATCACTTCTTAATGTTGATGATATCAAGACTCGAAACGGCCTGTCGCCAGGTCGCCAAATCGACCAATGTCCCCTTTGGGCGACTTAAATATAAAACAAATAATGGCATTAGTCGCCCAAATAATATTATGTGGGCGATCTTCTTTAAAGCTATAACCTATGAGCCACTATTAATATTTGTATTCCACATTAAAATCATGCTCGTGGTTCTCTTACCATACTTTGCCAACATCCATTATTATGTTTTGGGCCACCATATTTTTTGGTGAGTTGCAAGCCCTGTGATATATACTACTCAAAAGAATTTAAGGGTCAAAAATTTATAACCAAATAAGTTTCAGAGTGTATTAGATTGATGATGTAAACTACACCAACATTTTTATTTATTGTTCCATATTTACAAAAAAAAACAAATAAACGTCACTGTATACAAGAAAGTCACATGACATGCTGTCAAAGTTGAAGGTTGTCAAACATGGATTTTACACATTAGAACATTCGTTTAATAGTGTGTGAATCCACCCCTGGCGCGAATACACTCGACACATCGTTGCCTCATGCTGTTGATCAGACGTCTGAAGAACTCTTGGGGAATGGCCTGCCACTCTGCCATAAGAAGTTGACCCAGATCATGAAGGTTGGCCGGAGGGGCATGGATGGTTATCCCGAACTCTCCTGCCTAATTCGTCCCAGGCGTGCTCTATTGGGGCCAAGTCAGGCAAATATGCTGGCCAATCCATCCTGGCGATACCTTGTTGTCTAAGAAAGTCCGTTACCACCCTGGCGCGGTGGGGTCTGGCATTGTCATCCTGCAGAACTGCTCCGCCGCCAATCTGCTGAAGGCCTGGGAGAACCAACGGCCGGATAATCTCATTCAGTTAGCGGATTCCATTCAGATTGCCATTCACCACATAGAGGGGGGTCCTGTGGTGGATAGAGATGCCGCCCCACACCATGACGCTGCCACCACCGAACCGGTGACGTTGTCTAACGTTAACATCAGCGAAGCGCTCCCCAGGACATCTGTAGACACGAACCCGACCGTCATTGAACTGGAGACTAAACCTGGACTCATCAGTGAACATCACTCGACCCCACTGAACACGTTGCCACCGCAGATGAAGTGTGCACCAGTGACATCTGGCCGTTCTGTGACGTGGTAGGAGTGGTGGTCGAACAGCCTGGCGACGGCAGCGTAGATTATTGGCTCTCAGACGATTGCGTATGGTTTTATCAGACACTCGAGTTCCAGTCGCAGTCCGCAGATTGTCACGTAATCGGCGTGCAGTGGTTGTGCGTTGACGTAGAGCCATATTGGTGATGTAGCGGTCCTCTCTATTTGTAGTGCTTCGGGGTCTTCCCGAACGTGGACGATTTCGAACAGAATTCGTTGCTTGGTACCGTTGCCACAGTCGGCCAACGACACTCTGACTGACACCAAGTCTCAGAGCAACATTTCTTTGCGTATTGCCATCCTGAAGCCAAGCAATAGCCCTTCCTTGATCTTCGATAGTCAGTTGAAGTCGTACCATTGTCGAATTTGGAGTGTGCACCGTACACGAACGCAAGCTCCAATTATACGGAAATTCAGCATTGGGAACATGGAATACACGTGCAAAGCGTGCAAATGAAGCGCTTTGTGAAAAAGCAAGTTATGGCACTTAGCAGACCTTTCGCTTTCGCCCTAATTTACGTGCAAATGTAAGCATGTTTTCGCCATTAGAACTAGTCGACAGTGTCAATGACAGTGGATTTTAATTCATTTATGGGTTGCTTAGACCCACTTTCGTCAAAATGGAACAATACCATGCGTGACATTATGGTCTAGCTAATATAATTGACATTCAGAAAATAATGTCGAAAATATCGTCTGACCCTTAAATTCTTTTGAGTAGTATATATACATAAATGTTGCTACAACAGTAATACAAATATTTTAAAGTGAAAATATCACTTTTTAACAGTCTAGCAATACATATTCATGAAACGGTAATATAGCTACAAGAGTAATATAAATATTTTAAAGTGAAAATACCACTTTTTAACAGTCTAGTAATACATATTCATGAAACGGTAATATAGCTACAACAGTAATATAAATATTTTAAAGTGAAAATATCACTTTTTAACAGTCTAGCAATACATATTCATGAAACGGTAATATAGCTACAACAGTAATATAAATATTTTAAAGTACCAGTATCACTTTTAACTTCAGCAATACATGTAGCTTTAACAGTAATATTTTAAACTGCCAATAACAATTGTTTAACTCCAGCAATACATGTAGCTTTAACAGTAATATTTTAAACTGCCAATAACAACTGTTTATCTCCACCAATACATGTAGCATTAACAGTAATATTTTAAACTGCCAATAACAACTGTTTAATTCCACCAATACATGTAGCATTAACAGTAATATTTTAAACTGCCAATAACAACTGTTTAACTCCACCAATACATGTAGCATTAACAGTAATATTTTAAACTGCCAATAACAATTGTTTAACTCCACCAATACACGTAGCTTTAACAGTAATATTTTAAACTGCCAATAACAATTGTTTAACTCCACCAATACACGTAGCATTAACAGTAATATTTTAAACTGCCAATAACAAGTGTTTAACTCCACCAATACACGTAGCATTAACAGTAATATTTTAAACTGCCAATAACAACTGTTTAACTCCACCAATACATGTAGCTTTAACAGTAATATTTTAAACTGCCAATAACAACTGTTTAACTCTACCAATACATGTAGCTTTAACAGTAATATTTTAAACTGCCAATAACAATTGTTTAACTACAGCAATACATGTAGCTGAAATAGAAAAAATAGTAATTTAAAGTATCTTTTTTTATAAACTGAAAAAGACAAAAATGAGTGTTAATATATATTCACCCATGTAACTCCATCGTGCAGTGGTGTGTTGATGTTCACTTTGTCGGCTAAACACTGCTTGACGGCCGACATCACCTCTTTACATCGCTGAAGTCGGATTCCAGTGAGAGTAGCAGAGTCAAGTCCTACAAAATAAAAATATCTTTGATCAGTTACTGTAAACTGGCGAAAAAATGCATGCATATAAATTCTGCATTGTTCACGCCCAACTTCAAGTTGCAAAATTAATATGGTTGCACTATTTTCAATACAAATACACACTGCAGATAGCAATGATAATTTACAAAATTTAAATATCACACACAAGCGTGAGTATTCAAAGCGGAAAACGTTTTGCAATATTAATCCAGTTTGCAGGAGTTAAGAGTTTAGTATTTGCTATGAGAAAAATCAAGGTGAACTGAAGATCACTCTCCAGAGATGGTGTCAGGCTAATCACATGAAGGTTCAAATAAAATGTATTAATTCTTTTATTTAAGGCGAGTAATTTACAGCTCTCCTAAAGCTTTTAAGGTGAGTGTGGAGGAGAGCGGGAGTGATTACTCACCTTCCTGGTGAAGACTGGAGTGTATCTGAAAACTGTAAACTAGGTGACATGATTGTGTATATACAGGATACTCCCCAAGTGTCTTGTGGTATCATAATTTATCCTCATGACAAATTATATCATCACAAGACACGAGGGGGTATTCTTTTTATCATCCATTATCATTCTTTTCATTTGCGACAATCATAAACTATGTCAGTAATGTGGGTTGAATGTAACTACATGTGTATATTTGGCAGCAGTAGACTCGTTAACTAGCAGAACGCCAGTGGCGTGACGTCACTAATGATAGATTGTGCGCTGAAACATACACAGTGACGTAACAAAAGAAGCGATATCTCCTAGGAGAATGTCGCAGGAGATATCGCAAATTATAGTGCCAGCGATATCTCCTACAGAAGCCTTTAATGGATGATAATTAGGTATATGCGTTGTAATTATTTATATTTGTACTCGTATTTGAAATTCCGGTAAATCTGATGTCTGTAGGGACTGGTGTGTCGGAGATGTAGGGACTGGTGTGTCGGAGATGTAGGGACTGGTGTGTCGGGGATGTAGGGACTGGTGTGTCGGAGATGTAGGGACTGGTGTGTCGGGGATGTAGGGACTGGTGTGTCTGGGATGTAGGGACTGGTGTGTTGGAGATGTAGGGACTGGTGTGTCGGAGATGTGGGGACTGGTGTGTCAGAGATGTAGGGACTGGTGTGTCTGAGATGTAGAGACTGGTGTGTCGGAGATGTAGGGACAGGTGTGTTGGGCATGTAGGGACTGGTGTGTCGGAGATGTAGGGACTGGTGTGTCGGGGATGTATGGACTGGTGTCGGGGATGTAGGGACTGGTGCGTCGGGGATGTAGGCACTGGTGCGTCGGGGATGTAGGGACCGATGTGTCGGGGATGTAGGGACTGGTGTGTCGGGGATGTAGAGACTGGTGCGTCAGGGATGTACCTTTCTCATTCTGGTAAGATGACATCACATCCCACGTGTCACTGTTTGGTGTTGTGTGGTCGATGGCGAAGTTTCCATCGATGTCAACCATCGTGAAGTCGGCACCATTCTGCAACAGCAGCAGCACCATCTCGGTGTTGTCTTGGTAACAAGCCACATGCAACGGTGTCCACCAATCGTCATCCACTGCATTAACATCTGCTCCCTGACCAATCAGCTGCTCTGCTATTGTCACATGACCTTCAGAACAACACTGGAAGTAGAGGAATTTTTTACATTTTAATGACATCACTGGAGCACATTGATAAATTATTCACTGGCCACTGGATGTCAAACACTTGGTAATTTGACAGTCTTCAGAAGATTTCCTATTAGCAGCAAGGGAGAGCACATGCCATGGCCTTAGACAAAATACCAGTGGGGCACTAGTTGCAGTGAATATTTTGTTTTCAAAATTTCGATTAGTGACAATTACCAACCAACTGAAAATTTATTAACTACTATTATATATATTGATTAGCAACTACTAATTAACATTTTAAAATTGTGCAGCGATCTCTAAAAATTGCAAATAACAAATCACAATGTCATACTGAACAAAATGTTCTCCTAGTTGGGATGGCAAAACACTGAAGGATCCATCTAGGGGGTTCAATCCTATGACCAAAGCATCTCAAGCATGTGCTCCACCAAATGAGAACAATCAAACCTGTGCTAAATCCCGCTCCCAAGTCTCTAAGACATGCAACCATCCTGATGTCAAGGAATGGACACTGTGGGGGTGATGGTGTTCCAGTAAATAAACATATCACTGAACATTACATGACGTACCTTGTGCAGAAGACTTGTATTGTTTCCAGTCTTTATATTTACATCAGCACAATTACGCAGCAGCTGAACAGCTGAAATAACAAGTGGTATTAATTAAAATATGTATATCACCTTTCAAGATAACATTATATTTCCCTAATACTACAAATAACAAGCAGTTTCAAATGTATATGTACCTGTATTACACCCTTCAATACTGAATTTAACATATGGTATTGAGTGACAGATCTATACATATACATATACATATACATATACATATACAGTGGACTCTGTCTAAACTGGACTCACTTCGTACCGTCGAAATACATGTAGTCCAGTTTACATAGAGGACCAGAGTCATGGTTCTTGAATGATCGACAACTCGCAATCAGCAATGACATTTGAACCCATGGATGGTTGGGAAACACAATCATACAAGTCAGACTTGCAATCGATTATTTTACAGACATAAACAAATATATCTAAAGGGACATTCCTGAGTTTGCTGCAATGTTTAAGATTTTATCCACTAACAGAGACTTTTTAACGATTGCAATTACATATCAAATATATTTTTCTGCATAAAATGTTAGTGGCTGCATATTAAATGTGTTTCTGGTCGTTCTAATATTTGTACTAGGTTAAATTTCATTTTATTTCCTAAAACATTATTTATTCGTACGTACGAAATTATTTGAATACAAAATTCAGAACTAACGTCCTACCGCAATAAGAGTAAACTTCACACGAATGTGATTACATTTTGTATTTGATCTTGCGACGGCGTCCTGATTACTTGACAATTGACGATCATTGTTCAACTAATTAAGCAGTCCGTCATTCAGTCAAATCCCAATCCGGTGTAGACAGAGGTAATTAATGCATGAACGGTTCTTTCGTTCTTGATTTTTAATCCGGAGTCCAGAGTAGACAGAGTACGGATTAAGCAGAGATTTATACCTAAGAGATAAACGGTAGTTGGACTGGGCTTTAGAAATGGACCGGTTTAAGCAGAGATCCGGATTACACAGAATCCGGTTTAGACAGAGTCCACTGTACATATACATATACATATACATATACATATACATATACATATACATATACACATACACATACACATACACATACACATACACATATACATATACATATATAAACATATATCCATATCCATATACATATATATTGGTATACCAATAATACTGAACATTACTAATACATTGTTATAACTTATTATAAGCAGACATTATTTCATCTATAAAGAACTCCAAACCACAAAAATAAATATCAACCATAATAAAAAGAAAATGAATATTTATTTAACAACACCTTAGCATATTTTAAACCATGGCTATTTTGGTGTTGACATTCTTCTCTGCATTTAAGCGCAATCTGATTAAAATTAGCTCTACTGGGTCTACCAGTAGATCTAACAGCATTGCGTGGACTCCCATGTCCAGGTGACATTTCATCTAGAAATAACAATTTAAATATCAACCAATTACACTTCGCCTTTTATAGCGTTATTCAGGAGCATACAAATTCTAAAAATACCGGGCGAGACTATTTATGCAATAGATAAACTTGTTGGTCTATTTCAACAATGAAAAAACAGGGGGAAAAGTGCAGTAATAAACTCTGGATTGTATACTAGTCGAACGAAAGGTCAACTGGACATGAGCTTCAACGGGCTGCTGTTAGATCCACATGTAATAGTGGAGCTAATTTTAATTACATTGCATTCAAGCGGCGTCTAACAGATGGTTATTTCTATCTCTGCTCAACTAAGTGACAGTGAGAGAAAGAGAGAGATACACATGTCGAGATAGAGTTAAAAGTTTTGTTTTGTTTAATAACATCACTATAATATTGATTTATTAATTCTTGGCCACTGAATGTCAAACATTTGGTAATTTTGACATACAGTCTTAGAGAGGAAACCTGTTATATTTTTCTATTAGTAGAAACCAAGGGATCTTTTATATGCACCAACCCACAGACAGGATAGCAAATACCACAACCTTTGATATACCAGTCATGGTGCACTTGCTGGAACGAGAAATAGGCCAATAGTCCAACCGACAGGAATTGATCCTAAACGGCCCACGCATCAGGCAAGCGTTTTACTAGATAGGCTACATCCTGCCCCAGAGAGAGAGAGAGAGAGAGAGAGAGAGAGAGAGAGAGAGAGAGAGAGAGAGAGAGAGAGAGAGAGAGAGAGAGAGAGAGAGAGAGAGACACAGAGAGAGAGAGAGAGAGAGAGAGAGAGAGAGAGAGAGAGAGAGAGAGACAGAGACAGAGAGAGAGAGAGAGAGAGAGAGAGAGAGAGAGAAAGAGAGAGAGAGCGAGAGACAGACAGAACTATCCTAAAGCATTCCAATGAGGGAGGGAGGGAGGGAGGGAGAGAGAGAGAGAGAGCGAGAGAGCGAGAGAGAGAGAGAGAGAGAGAGAGAGACAGACAGACACAGAGAGACAGACAGAGGGGGAGAGAGGGGGAAGACAGGGAGAGGGAGCGAGAGAGAGAGAAAGAGAGAGAGAGAAAGAGAGAGAGAGAGAGAGAGAGAAACAGACAGAACTATCCTAAAGCATTCCAATGAGTGTGGAGGGGAGCAGGAGTGATCATTCGACTTTCCAGGTTAGGATTACACAATGGTACAGTCTCCCACTCACCGTCTCTGTCGTTAAACTCTTCCACTGCAGTCTGGAGCAGGACCTCCATACTGAAGTGTGGGTGGGTGTTCTTCTTGTTCGGCTGCCGTCTTGCTACCACTTTGTTCAGTTCTTCTCTTGCGAGGAAATCCAGGTAATTTTCCACCTGTTTTTGGCGGATTTGTTTACACAGTTTAATGCGTTCCTGCTTGGGAACGCCAATAACGGAATCCAGACTTCCAAAACTCATTTTATTTCAGTTTGTTAAGTACTGTGATACATGTACAGATCTGAAAAAAATAATAATAACAATAATATACATAAACTGGATAAGAGAGGGGGGGGCATTCAATAATTATGTAACACACTCGGGGTGGGAAGGAGTATCACGGGTGGAGCTGGGTGGTATTGAAATTTGACGTTAAGTATCGGTATTGATATACTTTGGGTGATTTACCTCGGTATCGGTACTGTATTCGGTATTGACATTATACAATATCAAGCAGTATTTTCAGTATACTCAGCTTTAAATGCATACCTGAGTTAAGGTTCATCCACTAATTTTATGCAAATAAAATTAAATTCCATACACAAACTGGCCTTGGTGGTGTAGTGGTTATGCCAGTACCGGCTCCAACCCAGAGTGAGTGCACCACTAGGCTCAATGGGCGCATACACCGAGTTTCACCCACTTCACGGGTGCGATTATGGGTGTGTCTCCTGAGTGTATGAACCCACATGGGGGATGATTACCCAGCATGCACTGCAGGTTCCGTGTGCTCCGGGCTCGGGTAATACCAAGATAGCTCAACTGATAGCAAGTGTGGAGCATGGCCCTGTCGAGTAGTCCCATTCATCTCATCATCATCCATGTTTGTAATGTCCAACAAAAAATGTTCTTTGTTTCCTTATTAAATGTTTGTGGCATTTAAAAAAACAAAAAAAATTAAATTTAAAAAATAAATAAATTCCATACACAAGGCTCTCGTCTGATTTATACCCAACCCCTTTATTGCGTTCATCACCTATATATTGTTAGTGCTTTACTAAATGGCGGGAAACCAGGCATCGAAATAAGCATTGTGTCTGGTAACCCATTTACAGGTTACCACAAAATATAGCCTGGTAACCTATAGGTTACCACAACTATATGAAAGTTAGAATTATATTCCGGTTATCGGTACGACTAACGAAATCTGGAAGTAAATTTATCTAGTGGGCGATGCTTAAACGCAGATTGCCGAAATTGCTTTGCAATTGCACAAGTGCACACGAAAATCGGTGAAATTTTGTTCGAGAAAACGAAACGCGGAAGTAAATTCATCTAGTGGACACGGCTTAAATGTGGAATGACTATTACTGCTTGTAATTGCATATCGATGCAATTCCTTACCAGAAAATTAAATGCTGAAGTCCAGAATGCATTGCCTGGTTTACATTCGGAAACGAAACTACCGTTGTTGAACTTTTTGTCAAGAACGAAACACCAGTCTTGACTTTTCTTACATGTGGTAACCTCCCGGTAACCTGAACGACCGTTCTCGACTTATTTCGATGCCTGGGAAACCTTTTTCAATACCGAAATTTCAGTATTTTGAAATTTGCTTGGTACAGTAAATCGGTATTGACATGATACCGATACCAAACGGTGTATATATAATACTGCCAAGTTCTCTAATTCTGGGATGCATTATGAAATGCAAACCTCAGAATTCAGATCATCGTGCAACAGCAGATATTTAATAAAGTAAATACCCCATAATAATATATATAAAAAAATGCCATTACAAATCTTAGTATTACAAAATGGAGGAAGGTGTTATTCAATTTTCATTATAATAATCAGTGCTTCTAGATTTATAGTAGTGCCACTCCCACGGCTAGTGATATTCAATGTTGGGCTAGTAAATAACAACTATTGCCATGCCTAATGGCTAGAGAAAAAAAAGAAGTCAAATGTTACAGATTTTGTAAATATGAATGTCCTGTCCCCATCCCGAATGTTTGTATTTTTAAGTTCTATCTCCGTCTTTTGGTGACATATCTGATTATTACTATTACATGTATTTTATAAAGTAAAGTAGGTCTACTGAATTTTTAGTTGTGGCTAATAACTTGTTTAAATCACTGATCCCATGGCCAGTGGATTTTATAAACATTCTAGAATCCCTGTAATAATGTCTTGTTTAAATCACTGATCCCATGGCCAGTGGATTTTATAAACATTCTAGAATCCCTGTAATAATGTCTTTTTTAAATCACTGATCCCATGGCCAGTGGATTTTATAAACATTCTAGAATCCCTGTAATAATGTCTTGTTTAAATCACTGATCCCATGGCCAGTGGATTTTATAAACATTCTAGAACCCCTGTAATAATGTCTTTTTTAAATCACTGATCCCATGGCCAGTGGATTTTATAAACATTCTAGAATCCCTGTAATAATGTCTTGTTTAAATCACTGATCCCATGGCCAGTGGATTTTATAAACATTCTACAATCCCTGTAATAATGTCTTGTTTAAATCACTGATCCCATGGCCAGTGGATTTTATAAACATTCTACAATCCCTGTAATAATGTCTTGTTTAAATCACTGATCCCATGGCCAGTGGATTTTATAAACATTCTACAATCCCTGTAATAATGTCTTGTTTAAATCACTGATCCCATGGCCAGTGGATTTTATAAACATTCTAGAATCCCTGTAATAATGTCTTGTTTAAATCACTGATCCCATGGCCAGTGGATTTTATAAACATTCTAGAATCCCTGTAATAATGTCTTGTTTAAATCACTGATCCCATGGCCAGTGGATTTTATAAACATTCTAGAATCCCTGTAATAATGTCTTGTTTAAATCACTGATCCCATGGCCAGTGGATTTTATAAACATTCTAGAAACCCTGTAATAATGTCTTGTTTAAATCACTGATCCCATGGCCAGTGGATTTTATAAACATCCTAGAATCCCTGTAATAATGTCTTGTTTAAATCACTGATCCCATGGCCAGTGGATTTTATAAACATCCTAGAATCCCTGTAATAATGTCTTGTTTAAATCACTGATCCCATGGCCAGTGGATTTTATAAACATTCTACAATCCCTGTAATAATGTCTTGTTTAAATCACTGATCCCATGGCCAGTGGATTTTATAAACATTCTAGAATCCCTGTAATAATGTCTTGTTTAAATCACTGATCCCATGGCCAGTGGATTTTATAAACATTCTAGAATCCCTGTAATAATGTCTTGTTTAAATCACTGATCCCATGGCCAGTGGATTTTATAAACATTCTAGAATCCCTGTAATAATGTCTTGTTTAAATCACTGATCCCATGGCCAGTGGATTTTATAAACATTCTACAATCCCTGTAATAATGTCTTGTTTAAATCACTGATCCCATGGCCAGTGGATTTTATAAACATTCTACAATCCCTGTAATAATGTCTTGTTTAAATCACTGATCCCATGGCCAGTGGATTTTATAAACATTCCAGAATCCCTGTAATAATGTCTTGTTTAAATCACTGATCCCATGGCCAGTGGATTTTATAAACATTCTACAATCCCTGTAATAATGTCTTGTTTAAATCACTGATCCCATGGCCAGTGGATTTTATAAACATTCTACAATCCCTGTAATAATGTCTTGTTTAAATCACTGATCCCATGGCCAGTGGATTTTATAAACATCCTAGAATCCCTGTAATAATGTCTTGTTTAAATCACTGATCCCATGGCCAGTGGATTTTATAAACATTCTACAATCCCTGTAATAATGTCTTGTTTAAATCACTGATCCCATGGCCAGTGGATTTTATAAACATTCCAGAATCCCTGTAATAATGTCTTGTTTAAATCACTGATCCCATGGCCAGTGGATTTTATAAACATTCTACAATCCCTGTAATAATGTCTTGTTTAAATCACTGATCCCATGGCCAGTGGATTTTATAAACATTCTACAATCCCTGTAATAATGTCTTGTTTAAATCACTGATCCCATGGCCAGTGGATTTTATAAACATCCTAGAATCCCTGTAATAATGTCTTGTTTAAATCACTGATCCCATGGCCAGTGGATTTTATAAACATCCTAGAATCCCTGTAATAATGTCTTGTTTAAATCACTGATCCCATGGCCAGTGGATTTTATAAACATCCTAGAATCCCTGTAATAATGTCTTGTTTAAATCACTGATCCCATGGCCAGTGGATTTTATAAACATCCTAGAATCCCTGTAATAATGTCTTGTTTAAATCACTGATCCCATGGCCAGTGGATTTTATAAACATTCTACAATCCCTGTAATAATGTCTTTTTTAAATCACTGATCCCATGGCCAGTGGATTTTATAAACATTCTACAATCCCTGTAATAATGTCTTGTTTAAATCACTGATCCCATGGCCAGTGGATTTTATAAACATTCTACAATCCCTGTAATAATGTCTTGTTTAAATCACTGATCCCATGGCCAGTGGATTTTATAAACATTCTACAATCCCTGTAATAATGTCTTTTGGGATGATCCATGACACCTCTTTTTATTAAAAACTTCCCCTGCCTTTAATATTGAACACCTTTAATATTTGTATGTAGGCTGGTGGCTGCATGAGTATCACCTTTCAGAGAACATTTTATTTTTAACACCTTGATTAGCTTCCAGTTTATGGCAGCCCCACTCCCATGGCTAGTGATATTCAATGTTTAGCTAGTAAATAACTGCTCTTGCCATACCCGGCGGCTAGTGAAAAAAGTTGTCAAATGCTGCATTTAAGTTTATTTTCTAAAAATAAATATCCTACTCACCCCACAACTAAGAGTTTTGAAGCTCTATCTCCCTGCTAAAAAATGGGTTATGCAAACAATGCTTACGTGAGTGACGCATGAACGAAACTATCGCTCTCACAATCTTCAGAGGCCTGTGTTATACACTGACCACTTCTGAATGCAATATATCATAAATTCTCAGTAATTTTTAAACCCTGATCTACTGTATTTTATATTTCACACAATTTTTTTATATAAATAAACAAATAAATTTTAAAGAAAAAATTAATAAAATATATTGCTGATATTTTTATATCTCACAAAAATAAATAAATAAAAATGGACTAAATAATTATAATCTATTGAAATATACTGCTATGAAAAAATAAGGGATCACACAAATTGTACGGTACTAGACTTAAAAGTTAAAACAAAACCCTCTAATCTATAGCACTTGTCAGACAGTTACTGTGTTACTGGCAGTCAATTCAACACTACCACATTCAATCCCACATTACAACTCTGTATAAAATAGTTTGTTTGTTTTGTTTAACGACACCACTTGAGCACATTGGTTTATTAATCATCGGCTATTGGATGTCAAAACATTTGATAACTTTGACATAGGGTCCTCAAGAGGAAACCCACTACATGTTTCCATTAGCAGCATGGGATCTTGTATACGCTCCATCCCACAGACAGGACAGCACATACCACGGCCTTTGATATACCAGTACACTGGCTGGAACGAGAAATAGCCCAATGGGCCCACCAACGGGGATTGATCCCAAATCAACCTCGCATCAAGCTAGCGCTACGTCCCGCCCTTGTACAAACTAGAGACATTACTACGTTAGTGGTAAATTCAATTTAGTCTACACAGTTAAATGTGTTCTCTAATTTGTGTCCATCAGTATACCCGATATTCCGACGATCGCAGACACAAGTGAGATTGCACCCGAAATTAATAAACAAACGAACCTCGTTTCTTTTTCTGGAGAAGACTTAGAAGACGATTATATCATCGGAATAGAGCAGAAATTAGTAATTCAACAACGCTTCTAACTTGACACTTAATATACAGACATTATAATAAAACTTTCTTCACTTTCAGTCGAAAGTTTACACTTGTAAGTTGTAATTGTCAACTTCCTGTCTTTTTGACATTCCGAACGTCTGCTTGACCAATCCGTTTTTCTCCGAACATTAACGAAAGAATGCGACATCCAATCAAATCACAGAAGCACATCCATATGACCAAGTAGTCGACATTCGATACCAGACGTTCCCTTCCCATTCGATACCAACCTACGAGCGTTATATGTTCCGTGATATGTCGAAACGACTATCGTCCTTATTAAGACTACACCTGTACCTTTTTATTGCATTTGTATGGCTTTTGTGACGTCTATAAAACGATGACTTATCTAATATGTTTTCTATATTTATCAATAGATGAACACACAATGTCACGCACGCCTAGCTGGCTAAGCTGCTATAGTGAGGGATATCCGCATTCGATTGAATAATGTACCGTGTCAAAATACAATAACTAACTTACTAAGGCGTGTCGTTTGTCATGCCGAAATATTTAATAATTATGTAATGCTTTGAAACGTTTTTCCTTTCTACTTTTTTTTCGTGCCCATATCCAATTAAGGTTCAAGCACGCACATCTCGGCTTTTTGGGCTGTCCAGGACAGAGGGTTAGTGGTTAGTGAGAGAGAAGGTGTAGTGGTCTTGGTGTAGTGGAAACTCTCCCTGTTCAAGTAAATTTTCTTCTTTTTAAAAATATTTTTCACAGGGGAAGTGTGACTCGACCCCCTTATAAGCTTCGCTCGTCAGAGTCCAGATTCCCCCCCCCCCCCCGGCTAAAATTCTAATTCTAGGCCTATGTTTATTGAGAGGGGGGGGGGGCGTATGGCGGGACTAGGCGGGTGGCCTACAAGCAGGTATATGCTACCAACTTATACAAGTGCAATATGCGATTTCATTATTATTAATACGGGCTGATTATGTCAGAGTGGAAAAACTTGCTGTGGCATAGCATTCGTATATAATGATACGTTCTCCCGTGTTGTGTTTCCGTCAATGTAAGCAGAGAAGCGTAACCAACTCTAGTCAGAATTCATGACGTCACCACACCTGCCACGAGGTGACACACACTGCGGCGGAATAGGGATAGGGAAGTTAACGTCTCTTCTTAACACATCATAAAAAAAACCCAAGAAACACTTAAATTGTTTACTTGCAACCTCAGACTATACTGATGGACTGTAACCCCACTGGTATATTCAGAGGGACGAACACCACCCCCACTCCTTATTTCTGTGTTTTAATAAACAAGAAATTAACCATTACATCTATTTATACCAATGTACAATATATATATATGTGTGTGTGTGTGTGTGTGTTGTGTATTTGTGTCTGTCTGTCTGTCAGTCTGTATATAAATATCTATGTATATGTGTGTAGCATATATATAGCATTTATAATATACAGACATTTGTAATTATACTGTGGTAAAGGGGCAATACAAATACAAAAGTATCTTTGTTGCTTTATCTGAATCAGTAGTCTATGTCGCGTCAACGGGATTCTTTTCCAGTATTCAGGACCTAGCGACATAATCATATCAGATGAATCAGCCTCCATTGGCGGGATTCGAACCACGAGGGAACAGTATGAGAGTCCATGCAGCGCTCTTCCAACCGAGCTAATACTAGAATTAGAGAAAGTCCCACTAGTTAGCTACTTGAGTATTTGATTCCAACGTAAAGTACATAGTTAACCCCTCAGATTAAGGTCCGTTCCCGGAATTAAATCAACCACCATGTACTCGGGGGGGGGGGGGGGGGTCGAACCGCGGAGCCTCAGTATGAGATCCAGCGCTCCTTGTAAGTAAGCTAATATGTAGATTTACATATTAACTACTACCAGTAGTCCACTACTACACAATTATCATTATATCTGACAGCAAATAATCTCTCATCCCTTTTATCTGTATGTAATGACACTGGCCGTACATCCCACCGCTAAGAGGAAGGAAGAAGGGCATGTTTTATTTAAAGACACACTCAACACATTTTATTTACGGTTATATGACGTCAGACATATAGTTAAGGACCACACAGATATTGAGAGAGGAAACCCGATGTCGCCACTTCATGGGCTACTTATTTTTTTCGATTAGCAGCAAGGGATCTTTTATATGCACCATCCCACAGACATGGTAGTACATACCACGACCTTTGTTATACCAGTCGTGGTGCACTGGCTGGAAAGAGAAATAGCCCAATGGGCCCACCAACGGGTATCGATTTCAGACCGACCGCGCATCGAGTGAGTGCTTTATCACTGGGCTACGCCCCCCCCCCCCCCCCCACACACACACACACTGCTAAGAGAGTCCGTGCATTAAGTTTAACACGTGTACATATATGTGTATCGTACACACGCGCGCACAGGTACACACACACATACACATACATAATACACATGCATGCACGCGAGCACACACATATACATACACACACAAATATACATAATTATATACATAACAACACAGCACAGAATAACACAGTACAAAACAACACAACACAACACAGCACACCACAGTACAATACAACACAAGATAACAAATAAAATATAACATATAACATAAAACATAATATAACATAGTATGTATAAAATCCTCAAATTTGGGCAAAAAAAGATAGAAATGTTCGAGGCGAAATGAGCTGGTCTGAAACCTTTTCATCATGTATTTCCATCATTCTACCCACAATATTAGTTCAAATTCATGTAAAAATGCGTAGTTATTCGTTTCCAACCCTATATAGCTGTTTGGAAGTAATGCTAATATGAATAAATGTTGTAATCCGAATTCCGGCATTTTCGTTTAATTCGGGCAAAAATCAGCCGGCCCCCTTACAAAAATGGGAGCCCGTCTGCCTAGCATACAGATGTACATAAAACACGCACGCATACGGACACACACGTGAGCACACACACACACACACACACACACACACACACACACACACACACACATATATATCCATACAATCATACACACACAAACATATATACACACACAAACACACACGGACTGTTTACATACATAAAACACGCACGCATACGGACACACACGTGAGCACACACACACACACACACACACACATATATATCCATACAATCATACACACACAAACATATATACACACACACAAACACACACGGACTGTTTACATACATAAAGATGTATGTAAAACACGCTCGTATATCCTCGTAGTACAGTACTAGTGTAAGATATTGAGGATATTTCATGCTTGCGCGACGAGTGTGATATGATTGCAAACTTCACGAGATGAGATATAAATAATATTTATAAGATATAAATGAGATATATATCATATACCTTTAGTTTTAAAATGCCAGCAGCAAAATAGTTCCGGCTTTCTTACAGTGAAGAATACATTTACTACAGTGACGATAACACATTTTAGAGTGAAATAGTGAAATTTTCACTCTAAAATGTGTTATCGTCACCGAGTGACTGATAACACTTTTATTTCACTGATATTTTAAGATATTTAACTAAATGTTATATAATAAATAGCAAATTACTACATATTCATCGATTCGTCCATTTGTTTAAGCTGCCTATTGACGATGCATATATGCATTCATGCATATATACATACACGCCAATACCAGGGTGATTTCGTAAACTCTATTTACCAGATGTTGTCTGTATTATGAGGTTATTCATTTGTAAAGTTTCCATCACACACCACTGTGGACAAGATGATGCTGCCAAGATATCACATAGCGTATGCAGGGTGAGTTACACGTGTGTGTGTGTGTATGTCTGTGTGCGTGTGCGTGCGTGCGTGTGCGTGTATGGTATGATTATCTTATATATGTTTATAAATATTAATAAAATAAGAATACTGCGGAATCAAATGTATCTCCTACCATAAATTAATTCAGTGTTCCTCTTATAGTTGCAACCATAGGTGTTAATTTCAGTGCATGTTAAAAAAAACAACACCAAATGTAGTAAAGTTGTAAATAAATTTTATAAAAGATATACTTTGTGATGCGAAATTCATGACAAATCTAGTTCTTTAAAACATATATATATATATATATATACGTGTGTGTGTGTGTGTGTGTGTGTGTGTGTGTGTGTGTGTGTGTGTGTGTGTGTTTATATATACTCTTCAAAAGAAGAAACGCAAAACCACATTGTCGTAACATTTGGAGAATTGATTTAATTATTGAATGGTGAGTCCGATAATTACCAAATGTTGCAGGATTGTTCACAATTCACTCTAGTCCATTGTGAGTAAGTGATAGGACACACCACCAAGGTCAAGGTCATCTGGAGTCAATACCGGGTGTGGCCTCCGCGTGTGTTGACAACTGCCTGGCACCGCCTGCCCATTGAAGCAACCAGAGTACGGATGACGTCCCGGGGGATGGTGGCCCACTCGGCCTGCAAGGTTGCTGCCAGCTCGGGCAGGGTCTGGGGCTGTGGTTGTCGCTGTCGGAGGCGTCGGTCCAACTCGTCCCATAGATGCTCAATTGGGTTCAAATCCGGTGATATCGATGGCCAAGGAAGGACATTAATGTTGTTGTTCTGTAGGAAAGCCGTTGTGAGACGTGCTGTGTGAGGCCTGGCGTTGTCATGTTGGAACACTGTGTTGGCGTTGGCCATAACTGGAACGATGTGTGGCCGGAGGATCTGGTCAATGTAGCCCTGTGCATTCAGGTTGCCCTGCACGTGGACCAGGTCAGTTCTGCCAGTGTGTGAGATGGCTGCCCACACCATGACACTACCCCCGCCGAATCTGTCCACTTCCTGCACGCAGTTTGCCGCATAACGTTCACCACGACGCCTATACACGCGACATCTTCCATCATGACGTCGGAGCAGAAATCGAGACTCGTCACTGAACCACACCTGTCTCCATCGCAGTTGAGGCCATTGTCGATGAATCTGGCACCACTGCAGTCGGAGTCGACGGTGTTGTGGTGTTAAGATGACACCTCGAACTGGACGTCTGGCACGAATTCCTACCTCACGTAGGCGGTTCCGTACGGTCTGGTCGGATATCCTGCGCAAACCTGGTATTGCTGCGGCTGTGGAGGTGGCAGTAGTCAATCGTTCCCGAAGGTGGCGTACCCGGATGTAGCGGTCCTGCCCGGGGTAGTGACCCGTGGTCGACCGGATCTAGGGAGGTCACGTGTTGATCCATGTTGCTGGTAACGGTCCCACAGTCTGGAGATGGTGCTTGGGGACACATGGAATGCCCTGGCAACGGCCGTTCTGGATTCGCGTGCGTCTAATCGGCCGATGGCATTGTTTCTCTGCGGTTCACTGAGACGTGGCATGTCCTGGATTGTCAACTGTCGGCCAGATACAGAGGCCAGGCAAGCGAACACCCTGCACTTTTATACTGTCGGTGTTCATGTTGCACGTGCAGACAACGCACGTGCAGTGGTGACATGGTTTGCACGTGGCTGCGTTTTTGCGAATATTCACATTTTGGAACTTTATTGTACAGTAGCTGCGTTTTATCGAATGTAACCGTGGGAATGTGTTTGGGACATGCAATGACCTTATATTCACAAAGCATGAACCGGTAGGAAACATAAAATCGGAGTTATAACCCATTTGTACCCTTTTGCGTTTCTTTTTTTGAAGAGTATATATATATATATATATATATATATATATATATATATATATATATATATATACAAATGTATATTGTTTTAACATGCATTGAGATGGACATTCATAGGTGCAACTACACGTATATATTAGATGCCACATTTTATTGTCTATGACTTGTATTTGTGAGAAAGGGAGCTAAACGCCAAAACTAACGTCGTCAGATCAGAACACTAAAAATGTTTTAAGTTAATTTTATAAGCAAAGGGACATTTGAAAAAACCCGAATATAACTAAGAATATTACTTTGATGATGATGATGCTGTTGCTGTTGCTGCTGCTGTTGATGATGATGATACTAGTTATTGTTTTTGTCGTTTATTTATTTATATTTCTTAAAACACAGATGTGTACCCTTTTATTAATTATATGGTCAAGGACAGGATAATACTTTATTTGCAATCTACAAAGATAAATAACTAACTATTTGTGGAAATCTGTAACGGTAAATGTACAGCTCTATTGTTGTCTAATCTACGCAGATAATTTTAATCCTGAAATTATTCAGTGCGGTCAAACGCGATTAACCAGACGCGTATTTAACATGTGTAATACGAAATCGTATGACATGTTTATTTATTACGTATCATGCTGTTACCAACAGCGGATCACGAGGCAGCTGTGTCATTTAATTGCTAAGTATAAACATGAATTAGTTTAACAACTCGTTTGTATAGCTATACATATTTTGGTGTACAGACCCATTGAAACTTTGAACGTATCTTAAGCTTTTTTGTGGGGTTTGCATATTTAAAGAATAAGTAACGAGCTACAAGGAAAGAAAGACATGTTTTATTTAACGACACACTCAACACATTTTATTTATAGTTATATGGCGCCAGACATATGGTTAAGGACCACACAGATATTGAGAGGAAACCCGCTGTCGCTGTCGTTCATAGGCTACTCTTTCCGATTAGCAGCAAGGGATCTTTTATATGCACCATCCCACAGACAGGGTAGTACGTACCACGGCCTTTGATATACCAGTCGTGGTGCACTGGCTGGAACGAGATATAGCCCAATGGGTCCACCGTCTGGGATAGATCCCACACCGACCGCGCATCGAGCGAACGCTGTACCACTAGGTTCCGTCCCGCGCGAGCTACAAGGAATTACGAATTTCTGTCCCGATTGACACTATCGGAAGGGAGATATTACAACATTAAAATAAAGTTTGTTTTGTTTAACGACACCACTAGAGGACATTGATTTATTAATCATCGGCTATTGGATGTCAAACATTTGATAATTCTGATACAGTCTTAGACAGGAAACCCGCTACAATTTTTCCATTAGTAGCAAGGGATTTTAAAAAAATACATTAACAATCCCATAGACAGGATAGCAAATACCACGGCCTTTGATATACCAGTCGTGGTGCACTGGCTCGAACGAGAACTAGCCGACCGCGCATCAGGCGAGCGCTTTACCACTGGGCTACGTTCCGTCCCGTGATTTACAGTGCGCAGTGGCGTAGGCTAGGGTGGGGTGGGGTGGGTTCGGGGGGTGGGGGTGGGGGTGGACGAATCCACCCCCCCCCCCCAACCGCTGAAGCAAATGGTCCGCTTTCAGAACTAAAACATACAGGTTTATACATACTAGTATGGAGTTTCTGGTGGTGCAAAAACAAAATAGAAAAAGGTCCACTTGGTTCATATTCGACCCCCCCCACCCCCACCCCCACCCCACCCCCCAGGTCCAGATCACGCTACGCCCCTGGTGTGTGTGTGTGTGTGTGTGTGTGTGTGTGTGATATGCGTATATCGTAATAACATTTAGGGCCTAATGACTGCTTCGTTGGCGTCTCTCTCTCTCTCTCTCTCTCTCTCTCTCTCTCTCTCTCTCTCTCTCTCTCTCTCTCTCTCTCTCTCTCTCTCACTAACCAACTAACCCACTGTCCTGGATAGACAGCCCAGATAGCTGAGGGTACCCAGGACAGCGTGCTTGAAGTTTAATTGGATATAATCACGAAAATAAGTTGAAATGACTGCCTGCTATGACCCTATCCCCCACCCCCACCCCCACCCCTAATAAGACAACTTCCGCTACCCTGTACCAAGAAACGTAAATGATGCAACTGATGAACTGAGCTGCAGTATCTACAAATAATTTAGAATTAAAAAAAACACTGTGCACCACCATTGGAAGATTTCTTTTAACAAATTAATTACATGTTCAAGCCGTACCTTTTTGTTTATTATTATTCAAAATTTATTCAACAACGTTCAGACACATATAATTACAATGTGTAACAAGAATATAATTAATACAATTCATACATAGTTAACATACGTAAGAAGAATACCATTTAACATAGAAGTATCTATAGTAAACGGGTACGTAACCAAAACATTTAAAATGTTGGCCCCTTCGTCGGAGGAACACCAGTGCATGAGACTAGATCAATTCTTATAATACATATAGCAACGGGTTTTGGGTGTTTTTTTAAGTAATGATAGACGGCTACGTTCTTTACACAGAGGTAGAAAATCCGTTTCAACAATGATAATAATAATACTATTATAAGTTAGATATTAGATAAATTTAAAGGTCCTCGCCAAAATATAACACAAAACATTGCACACATACACAAAATGGTGTCAGTCTGATATCTATGTCACATGATGTTAATTTAATTGGCGACCCCCCCCCCCCCACACACACACCCCTTACTCCCTAAAAAAAACAATTAAATAAAAAAAAAAACATAACCCAAACCCATCAAGCCCGCCCCCCCCCCCCCCAATTTTTTTTTTACTTAAAATAATAATAATAATAATTATTGTTATTATCACATTGACGTTTGTATGTCTATATCACGCCAGATCTACATTATCTTTCTTTCTTTTTTCTTTTTTCATCCAGACTGACAGTTGAACAATTAAAGAAACAGACCCTAGTTTCAACCCGTGAAAATTAACACGAAGTAACATAGTAACATAGATATAATACACGTATTTAAAATGTAATACATTTATTACAAACACTGTTACTTTGTATTACGTGGAAACAATATCTTACATACATTGTTACACGACTGACCGGCCTCGGTGGCGTCGTGGTTAGGCCATCGGTCTACAGGCTGGTAGGTACTGGGTTCGGATCCCAGTCGAGGCATGGGATTTTTAATCCAGATACTGACTCCAAACCCTTAGTGAGTGCTCCGCAAGGCTCAATGGGTAGGTGTGAACCATTTGCACCGACCAGTGATCCATAACTGGTTCAACAAAGGCCATGGTTTGTGCTATCCTGCCTGTGGGAAGCGCAAATAAAAGATCCCTTGCTGCTAATCGGAAAGAGTGGCCCATGTAGTGGCGACAGCGGGTTTCCTCTCAAAATCTGTGTGGTTCTTAACCATATGTCTGACGCCATATAACCGTAAATAAAATGTGTTGAGTGCGTCGTTAAATAAAACATTTCTTTCTTTTGTTACACGATTGAATAACATTATCATAATATTTTTTTAATAGCAATTTACAACTGAACAATGAACACTCGCTTTTGGTGGAAAACAGTACCGACGTGTTAACCCAATACCTACATTATTGAAGTCGATGTGTAAACACACACACACACACACACACACACACACACACACACACACCCGCAAACTACGAAACGAAACAAACAAAAAACAAACGAAACTACAAAAAAAAACCCAAGCTAAAACAACGAAACCTTTTTGCACATTAAAAAAAGGTGTTTTTTTAAAGATCGTGAGCAGGGGTAGGGGGCAATTTTTGTTTATTATATGTTTCGCGGTCTGTAAGTATAACGTAAACATGAAGACATTATGATTATACCATTTTCAACCAATGAACGGCAATATGTGTGTTTTCCTCGTGACTAAAAATAACAACTAATTACGATCTCTGACCAGTTCAGGGGGCGGAGTTTATATCTTGTTGTTTTTCACTGAGATTCGACATAAAACTGGCTTCACAAAGAATACTCATTTCTACGTTTAAAAATAATCGGTGACAGATATAAAACAGGTAAGATACACGTTTTCTTCACAGTTACAGAATACTGCGTATAACACACAGTTAGAGTGTTTATAACGTCGTATGTTTACAGCGATCATGTACATTCTACCCGTTATTCAGGTGGCCTTGACCACTGTTGACCGTAGGTGACTGTCCGTTAGTCAGTTATATTGTCAATACGTGTTGTGTTACAATGTTGCCGCTTAAACATTATACCTGGACCCCATCTACGATCGAACCTTAATATACTGTTTGACTATTTAAAAATACTCTGTATCTCTCGATAGGGATAGTCCTCTGCGAGAGGAGCAGCGGGATGCGGGAGATCTTCTCTCTCGAGATCTCTCTCTCCTCTCTCTCTCTCTCTTCAGTCTCTAGAGGGAAGGAAAGAAGAAAAGAAAGACCCCTCCCCTCCCCCCCCCTAGAGAGAGATCTCTCTCTTCTCTGGGTCTGTGTCTGTCCCGCGATCTCTCTCTAGAGAGACGATATATTCTCTCCTATGAGGAGATCTCCTCTCTTCTAGGTTCTCTATCTTTATGTCTATTCTCTATCTGTCTCTCTCTCTCTAGTATCTCTATATCATGAGTCATTCCTCATGGAAAATTCTCTAACTATATCTATATTATGTGCCTATCTGTCTGTATACCTATGTAATTATACTCCTCCTCTTTATCTATATATCTCCTCTATCTAGTATCGACAACTGTCTATCTATCTATCATATCCCTATATAATACTCTATATGACTTTATTCATCTATATTGGAGTCTATAATCACTCTCTCTCCTTCATATCGATATCCTTATCTCTATCTCCCTCTCACTCTTGTCTAATCTATCTATATCTCTATCTCTAATCTCTCTCTCTCTCTCTTATCTTGGATCTCTCGTATATCTCTATCTGTCTCTTTTACTCTCTCTCTCTCCAGATCTATCTCTCTGTTACTATCTCTCTACTTCTATCTATATATCTATATGGTACTCTCTCTATCTCTAGTCTCTGTATCTCTGTCTCTCTCTCTCCTTGTCTATCTCTCTGTATCTCTCTCTCTCTCTGTATCTCTCTACTCTCTCTATCTCTCTTCTCTCTCTTATCTCTATCTCTCTCTTCTGTATCTGTATCTCTTCTATCTATCTCAATATCTCTCTCTCTCTATCTCCTATCTCTCATATATCTCTCGCTATGCGACATAAATCACTATCCCCTCCCTCAAACCCTCTCTCACTCTCTCTCCTTCTCTCTCTCTCTACTCTCTCTCATCCTCTGTCTGTCTCTCTCTCTCTCTATCTCTATCTCTCTCTATGTCTGTCGCTCTCTCTGATCTCTCTCTCTCTCTCTGTATATCTCTCTGATCTCTCTCTCTCTCTATTTACTCTCTCTATGTATCTTTCTTGTCACTCCTCCCTCCCCCTCCCTACCCTCTCGCTATATCTCTCTACTGTTGACTTCTCTGTCCTTCCTCCTCCATCTCCGTCTCTCTCTCTCTCTCTCTCTATCTCTCTCTATCGCTCTCTATCTCTCTCTCTCTCTATCTCTCTCTCTCTCTCTCACTCACATCTCTCTCTCTCTCTCTCTCTCGTTTCTGTCTCTCTCTCTCCGTATATCTGTCTTTCTCTCTCTCTCTCTCTCTTACTCCTCTCTCTCTACTCTGTATCTCTCTCTCTCTCCGTATCGCTAGATCTCTCCTCTCTCTCTCTATCTCTCTCTGTATCTGTATCTCTATATATATCTCTGTCTCTCTCTCTCTCTCTCTCTCTCTGTATCTCTCTCTCCTCTCTCTCTCTCTCTGTATCTGTATCTCTCTCTCTCTCTCTATCTCTCTCTCTCTCTCTCTCTCTCTCTCTCTATCTCTCTCTCTCTCTCTCTCTCTCTGTATCTGTCCCCCTCTCTCTCTCTCTCTCTCTCTCTGTCTGTATCTGTCCCTCTCTCTCTCTCTCTCTCTCTCTCTCTGTATCTCTCTCTCACTCTCTCTCTGTCTCTCTCTCTCTCTCTCTCTCTCTCTCTCTCTCTCTCTCTCTCTCTCTGGGACCATATATGTATAGCTATCTGGGACCATATATATAGCTGTCTGGGATCATATATATATAGCTGTCTGGGACCATATACTTAGCTGTCTGGGACCATATATATAGCTGTCTGGGACAATATACATAGCTGTCTGGGACCATATACATAGCTGTCTGGGACCATATACATAGCTGTCTGGGACAATATACTTAGCTGTCTGGGACCATATACTTAGCTGTCTGGGACCATATATATAGCTGTCTGGGACCATATATATATATATAGCTGTTGGGTATAGAGCTGGGCAGTATACCATATATACCGTAATTTCGGTATTGAAAAATGTTATCCGCCATTTACTAAAGCACTAACAATATATCTGACAAGTGCAAAATAGCTGAAAAGAAGAGACGAGAGCCATGTGTATGGAATTTAATTTTACTTAGATGAAATTAGCAAGTGAGATTTAACTCAGGCATGCATGCATTTAAAGGCAAGTATACCGAAAATACTGCTTGATGTCGGTATCAGTATTGTGTCAATACCGAATACCAAATACCGAAAGCACCCCCAAAATATTGATACCGATATCAATCCTGAAATTTCAATACCGCCCAGCTCTTAGTTGGGTAGTAATACAGATAGGTAACAAACATGCGGAGGCGGGGGGACGTAGCTCAGTGGTTCAATGCTCACCTGATGCACAATCGATCTAGGATCGATCCTCATCGGTGGGCTCATTAGGCTATTTCTCGTTCGAGTGCTCCACAACTGGTGTAACAAAGACCATGGTATGTACTATCCTGTCTGTATGATGGTGCATATAAAAGATCCCTTGCTGCTAATCAAAAAGTGTAGCCCATGAAGTGGCGACAGTGGGTTTTCTCTCCCAATATCTGTGTTGTCCTTAACCGTATGTCTGATGTCGTATAAGCGTAAATAAAACATGTTGAGTGCGTCATTAAATAAAACATTTCCTTCTTCTTATTATTAATGCAAGTGTGTGTGTGTGTGTATATGTAATATATATATATATATAAAAAGATATTGTTAAACAATAATAATTAATATAGTGGTTGTTCTTTAGGCTGGCGGACTAGTCGAAATTCTGGCAGGCTAGTAAATTTGAGCTGGTTCTTGTCTGGCGGGCTAGTGAAATATTATCCATTTCTGCACCCCTACTGTATGGCATATATACATATGATGGCAGCCAACGTGTCAGGATTGTGTTCCTTCATTTCCACCTGTCTCCACCACCTAGGTGCTGCATGTATACATGTACAGCACAGCCTGTCAGCCAAGTTTATTACAGTGGCGTATCATGTGTCTTGATGCCAGTTCATTGTGAGTCAGTGAATTTATTACCCTGTCTGCACGACCTATTAGTCACATGACCTGGTCAGTCAGATTCACATGGCTTTGACCACACAGGTCAACTGTTTAAGGAAACAAAAAGAACAGTCTTCACCATGAGCTAAATGAAGATGAGCTGTAGATTACTCTCCTGAAATGGTGCTGGGCGAGCAGTCACATCAAGTTTATAATAAAATACATTCAGTAGCAGATCCAGAAAATCCATTTGGGGGAGGGGGGGGGGGGGGGGCAGTGACATGAGGCAGAATGCCAATGGAACTTTGGTGGAGGTTTGGAGGGGATCATAAAAAAAGAAAATTAATATGTAATACAATTATAACTGTCACAAAATTTAGGGGGGCCTGCCCCCCCCCCCCCCCCCCCCTTAGATCCGCCTCAATTTGTAATTTTCTCAAACCTTTTTGTTTGTTTGTTTGGTTTACCACTATACCACTGGGCTACGTCCCAACCCCACTCAGGCCTTTACCTTTATGTTTTTCAGTGGTAGCCTACCGGGCTACCAGGTTATGAAATATGATAGCCCTCAGTAACATTGGTAGCCCCATTATTTTAATAAATTAAAAAAAGATAAAAATCATTAATTTTTATTTAAATGTTTTAGATGGGTTTTTTTTTAGGTGTTTGTTGATTGCAGAGTAACTAGATGTACAAAAGAAAATCTAGTAGCCCGGCGGACTACCAGGTTTAGACATCTGGTAGCGTGAGCAAGAAATCAGTATCCAAAACACCCCGGGCTATTGCTAAGGTCGAATCCTGCCTCTTCTAACACTTTCCAGCCGAGTGTGGAGGGGAGAGGAAGTGATTACTCACCGTATCTGGAAAAGACTGGAAGAGTGTGTGATTAACAAGACATCAGCAGAGATTATTGTTATTATTTATCCTATAAAAACTAGGGTCTGTCCCTGTAATTTACTGCTAATTAAAATATTGGTGTATTAGTTGTTAATAAATCAAATACACATGTACTTCAAATTCTGGTGTACATGTGAATACCTGTAATGCAGATAGTACTATGTGTATTATACACTATTTTATCCTATAATTTACCCATGATATCCATGTCATAAACCCATGTGATAATTTTAGTGTATATTAACCCAGTTAATAATGGTATGCAAATTTGCAAGGTCTCTTGGTAATGTGTTGCTGTTGATGGATCATTTGTTTACAAGCCAACAAGACCTGTGTACCTGAACGTAACCTTTTCAAAGATTTAGTTAAAATGTGTGACGTCAAACTAATTTGTGATAATCATGATAACGTCATATTACCAATGGTGGCTACTTTAGTACTGTGATTTACTAAACATTTAATTAAAATGTTATTTTAGAAGTGTTATAGGATAAATAGAATTCACTACTCATATTTTTTAATATGTAAAATATCAACCTTGTCTAGTTAATCGGTATTTGCTTGGCAGAGCCTCGACAAATACTGATTAACGTAGACTCATTTGATATTTTTCATATTAAAAAATACTCGTGACGAATCCTCTGTTTATTATTATTACTGTGTTCTTTTTTAAAAAGGTACACATACATGTATGTGCTCAACAAATAGATCTGATACATGAATTAGTCAATTCTTAATAATGTTTTGTATAAATTATTAACATTTTGGAAAACATTATCTGAGCCCTGTTGTTAATGATATTAAGTGTCCATAGGAACTGGGGCAGGTCATAGAGCAGCACTTGGTAAAAACACTCTTCTGATACACGGTTGATCTGGGATCGATCCCCGTCGGTGGGCCCATTGGGCTATTTCTCGTTCCTCCCAGTGCTTCACAACTGGTGTAACAAAATTTGTGGTATGTACATTGTACTATCCTGTCTGTGGGATGGTGTATATAAAAGATTCCAGGGCTTCTAAAAAATTTTTTATAAAATCTATTAGCCATGGGATCAGTGATTTTAAAAATGTACTAGCCACGTTTTAAAATTCACTAGCGCTACTTAACTTTAAGTTAATACAATTTTACTAAATAATAATAATAATCAGATATGTCACCTAAAGAGGGAGATAGAGCTTAAAAACACTAACATTGGGGTTGGGGTGGGGTCAGGATATTCATATTTACAAAATAGACATAACTGATCTCTTTTTGTTTTCACTAGCCATCGGGCATGGCAGTAGTAATTATTTACTAGCCCAGCATTGAATATCACTAGCTATGGCAGTGGGGCTTTCATAAACTAGATGCCCTGAAGATTCCTTGCTGCTACTTGAAAAGAGTAGTTCACAATGGTGACAGTTGGTTGCCTCTCTCATTATCTCTTAGTTCATCAAAGTAAACAAAAAGAAAGAAAGAAATGTTTTATTTAACGATGCACTCAACACATTTTATTTACGGTTATATGGTGTCAGACATATGGTTAAGGACTACACAGATTTTGAGAGGAAACCCGCTGTCGCCATTACATGGGCTGCTCTTTCTGATTAGCAGCAAGGGATCTTTTATTTGTGGCCTTTGTTGAACCAGTTATGGATCACTGGTCAGTGCAAGTGGCTTACACCTACCCATTGAGCCTTGTGGAGCACTCACTCAGGGTTTGGAGTCGGTATCTGGATTAAAAATCCCATGCCTCGACTGGGATCCGAACCCAGTACCTACCAGCCTGTCGACCGATGGCCTAACCACGACGCCACCGAGGCTGGTCAAAGTAAACCTTAACATACATTGATGTATGCTGAGGTTTACTTTGTTGAATTAATTATCTATATGATCCTTAACCATATGTCTGACACCATATAGCCATACATTAAAATGTGTTAAAGGGACAGTCCTGAGTTTGTTGCAATTTTTAAGATGTTATTGACTAACAGTAACAGAGACTTTTTAAAGATTGTAATTACATATCAAATACATTTTTCTGCATAAAATATTAGTTGCTGCATGTATATTAAACGTGTTTCTGATCGTTCTAATATTTGTACTAGGTTAAATTTCATTTTATTTCCTAAAATATTTTTTTTTTGGTATGTACGAAATTATTTGAAGAGAAAATCCAGTTTGGGCTATTTACAAATATTAAGATGACCAGAAACACATAGAATATACAGACACTGATATTGTAAACAAGAAAATATATTTAATGCATATTTTTAGACTTTAAAGGAAGGGACAATCAAGGCATTTGATCTGGTATGCATATTCAACGATATATAATGCACATTATTGCTTAATATCAACAAGTATAATTGTATAGTTAATTAATAAAATGGTTAAATGTGACGACTATTATATATAACGGGCGCAGCCATTTTGTATCATCCCAGTGAATACGCCTTCTGGCGAGCTGGTGGTTATGTAATACCTAACGTGTCACGTCAGGCATTAGTCTTCAAACTGAAGAAACAAAACATACCTGATTTTTGCGGATGCATCGCAATATTCTGTAATAATAGTCATCCCAGTAAGCCAGCAACAACTATATATTATGTTTAATACAAAATAAACCACCATTGTCAAAGTGTTGAAATAACTGTATTATGGTTTGTACATAAATTAACCCACGTACTGAAATAATAATCGGAATGTTTTCGTAGTTAATTGGTCTTTTCTTTCCGTTGCCTGTACCTGTGGTTCTTGATTGGCAGGTGTATATTTAGATGGTCCCCAGACACTGTGTCTAGACACACTAAAAAGACGTGCCTCTTTTATTAAGATCACAGGGTATTGTGTTAACTGGACGGACACCCCTCTAATCGTAATCGATCAGCCGCTCTGCTTTATTACTGTAAGTAATTCTGTAAAACCCTTGATTAAGTAGACTTTTCCATCTAAATTCACAAAACTGACCAATTACGTAGTCCCAAAGAAAAGAAAATTACAACTTGGGTATCGTGAGTGGTAGTTTTTGCTTGAACGTAGCATACCAATAGGCCTAATAATATGCTTTTTTTTCCTTTGGATTTTAAAAAAAAGAAAAATACTATAACTCCATTTCATTCTATTGATTCAAATTGAAATTTATTTAGTTCAATAGTTTATTATACTATCAAGTCATTTATGTTGTTTTACAAGTCAGGTTGATGAAAGCGAAGTGCCTTGTCGTAAATTAGAGCGTTTGTTTACACTTTGCATAGAGCAGATGGACGGAGCTGACGTCACTTCGCCCCAAGCTATACCACCGGACGTCACAAAAACAAAACAAAATGGCTGCCCCCAGTTAGCAGGAATAATCTTGTTTTTTTATTAACTCTAAAATTACGCATTTTTCATTTGCTAAAATGTCAGTATGTGTTGGTGGTCCGGGTATGCATCTTTCCAACACATAAGGCTCTTGTTGGAGTTTAGTCTACCTTTAAAAGATTTTATTAGTCTGAAACATCTTACAACGCAGGAAACTCAGGACATTCCCTTTATTAGTGCATCGTTAAATAAAACATTCCTTTCTTTCTTTTTAAAAAACACTTTAAATCTGAAATTTGGGGCAGGATCTAGCTCATTTGGTGTAGCACATGCCTGGGGTGCTCAGGTTGAAGGATCAAATCCCCTTAGGGGACCAATTCTCTGATAGTTTCTTTTCATGTCCTAACCATCAGCTATTAGAATAGAATAGATGTTTAACAACACCCTAGCATGAAAAATACATCGGCTATTGGATGTCAAACATATGGTAATTTTGACACGTATTCTTAGAGAGAAAACCTGCTACATTTATTAGTAGCAAGGGATCTTTTATATGCACCATCCCACAGACAGGATAGCACGTACCATGGCCTTTGATGAGAAGAAAACAAATGTGTTTTGTTTAACAACACCACTAGAGGTATATCAGTGGCTGTGGTATGCGCTGTCTGTCTGTAGGAAAGTACATATAACACTATTAAAAGATCCCTTGCTGCTAATTGAAAAGTGTAGTAGGTTGTCTCTGACATCAACATGTTAGAATTATCAAATGTTTGACATCCACTAGATGGTGATTAATAAATCAATGTGCTCTAGTGGTGTTGTTAAACAAAACAAACTTTAATATATTCCAGGAACATTAGGTTTTTAACTCGGAAATAAATAGCACATACTGTAGCTGATTTTTTCAGGATAGATGCAGAACAACATTAATAATAACATCAAAAGTCCCCAAGTTTCCAAGGTGTGCTAATATCACAACAGATGTAAAGATAACATGTCAGATGGTGATTAATGAATCAATGTGCTTTGGTGATGGTGTTAAACCAAACAAATTTTTAACTTTAACTCTCTCTCTCTCTGTGTCTCTCTCCATCCTTTTCTCTCTCTTTTCATCGACCTTAGTGGTGTTCAGTGTTTCCCCTAGGGGTCGGAAGGACCCCACACCGACCCTGTGAATTTGTTTACCGGGGCCGTAAAAATTGTAACCATTAAAAAAAGGGACGAGTTCACTTCTGTGATTAATTCACCGATATTATAAAAATAAAAATAAAATGCAAATGCCAGTAGTCATAAATATACTAGTATTCCACAAATATGTACATTGTTAGAGCCCGGTGGCCAGTGAGGAGAAAACAAACCATCATGATGATGATCGAATGAAAAAAAACAACAAATTAACCAACATCGATCATATGTAAAAAGGAACACCGTTGACAAACTTTAAGTTTAACTGTATTTTTCTCTCTGTCCCTTTCCATCTCTCTCTCTCTCTCTCTCTCTCTATCTCTCTCTCTCTCTCTCTCTCTCTCTCTCTCTCTCTCTCTCTCTCTCTCTCTCTCTCTCTTTCTCACCCCCTCTCTCCCTCTCTCTCTCCATCAACCTTAATGGTGTTAAACATTTGTGATTTAACTTTAAGTTTAACTGTATTTTTTCCCCAGCATCATGCCTGCAGCCAGGAAGGGTGGTTTTAACATGTGTGCGTTGGTGGTGAACTTCATCCTGGTGGTTATTCTCGTGTTCGGTGGCGTCGCCGTCTACCTGCACCAGGTGAAATACAAGGGAGGCACCCACTGGTATCACCCGACCGACATGATCGACATCAACAGCATGAGTTCCGACATGTCTTCGACATGGTGCAACGGCTACAAGGTCAGCGGAGACAAAGCCACATCATTCAGCGTCTACCTGCTGCCGTATTCCTCCACCAGATTAGACCCGTACAACCGGACCTTGCAGAGTGTTAATATGGAAGATATTGAAGCGGGATCAAAAGACCAGGCGTTGTCACTCTTTCTGTTGGAAGGAACAACGTTGAAGATCGATGCGTGTAGAAAGCACATCGACAGACTGGACAATGTGTCATCGCAGGTTATTTTTTTAGTATTATTTTTAAAAAATCTTTTATTGTTAGGCCTACTCTGGCAGTTACCAAATTCGTCAATTGAAATGTCTTTTTTTAAATTGCTCTTTGGTTAGGAAATAACTGGGGTTTTATGATGTTAAAAGTTAATACTAGTAATCAATAGTTTGGCGTAGACCAATTGAGAATTGTTTTGGAGCACTACAGCCAGAAGGCAGGGCAACAAGTCCATTTTCAACAAGTGTCTTAATATTACATGCACACATTCAAAATAATGAAGTGTGAACAGTTTCATGTTTTCGTAATAAAACAACTTTCAGAAGTCATCTTTGAGTATGGTGACCTGTTATTACCATGCAGAATAAGACGTGTATTTTGAAATTGGCAAATACTTTCCATATTAGAAAAACTCTTTTGACGAATCCTCTATTTATGACGTTTCCCCGCAGGTGCTGCTGTTTCGCGGAGGTGGGTTCAAAACATGGGAGAGCAACATGAACTGTAAGACCTGCTACATAAAGCACTTCCCGATCACCGCATGGTGCAACAAGAACCAGACCAACACCAGCAGCTTCACCATCGCCACGCGGGACACCTACTCCATTGTCCTTGCCCGCGTCAACTCCAGCCGTGTCGGCAAGAAAGTTTACGTCCTGTCCAGCGTCACGCTGAACAAGACCCGCTACTACACCGACGACGCGATTCAGTCCTGTCTTGACAAAAATGAATGCACTGTCAATTTAGATTACGCCACTGATCGCGATGTCATCGTGGAGATTGGTGCCAACCCGCAGGTTTATGACGCGTACTTCGACTCACATTGTCAGGACCGAGTCATCCTGTGGGTGGGCGTGTTTCTTCTCATCCCAGGATTCCTGATCTTCGCAGTGCTCGCGGCGATAACACTCGGAGAACTGTACCTGAAGAGGAGGCAGGCGCAGTCGTCCACCAGCGACCCAGAGACACCATCGCAGGGCTATGCAAAGATGAATGATGGTGACGAACTTATAACCAATTAACAGTTGCCGTTACTCAACAGGTAAACCATTAGGCATACCTGGAACCATGCTTATAAAACATTTAAAGGCATATTGTCTCAGACCACTGACCTATTTAATGGTCTAACAAAGTATGACTTGAACAAAAATAATTTGATTTGTTCCTAAATGTACTTTATTCAACCATCTTCATAACCACCATACTCCATTTATTAATGATATTTTGTAAAAATAATTGAACTATGGCAATGGTCCATAATTCAAATACTAAAATTGCCGAGAGGGTTGACTTGGATTTCACTCCATCATGGTTCAGTTAAGGTGATGCGATAGCTAGATTTGGTTTCCAACAATTAATGTAATTTTTATTTATTATCCATTATTAGAGAAATAAGGTCTTTAAATCCGTGACAGTATGCCTTTAAGAGTCCAGACACAATCTCTAATGAAAGAAATGTTTTATTTAACGACGGTCTCAACACATTTTAATTATGGTTATATGGCGTCACACATATGGTTACGGACCACACAGATATTTAGAGAGGAAATCCGCTGTCGCCACTTCATGGGCTACTCTTTCCGATTAGCAGCAAGGGATCTTTTATATGCACCATCCCACAGACAGGATAACACATACCACGATCTTTTATATAGCAGTCATGGTGCACTGGCTGTGACGAGACAATCTCTAATGACGTCACATGCATACAAGTTGTATGGCTTTGTCATGATATTAGTGTCTCAGACTCTATTGGAGGTAGCACTAAACCAAATAATTTCTGGCTGGGTCAAAGTTTGTTCGAGGTGCACCAAACTTTTGATAGAGTGTATTGGTTGTAAAAAATATTAGTTTCATCTGGGCTAAAAATGTATGCAATTTTATTTCATCTAGTACCAGTGTCAAGTAGCCTTGTGCTTGGAACCTGTAAAAAAAAAAAAGTACTCAAATTTTGTGCGAAACTAGAGATGTTGTAAAAAATATCTGGTTACACTGAAAATGAGCCATGAAAGGTACCACTTTCTTCAGTTAATACTTTGAGGTAGGGGTTGTAGTACTGATATTTATGGGTCATAGTTTGGTTGATATATTGCATATAGCATTTTTAAACACAAATGTTAACATGGTCGCCTATGGGATTTTATTTGGTACAGTCATACCTATAGTCTCAAGCCTAGACTAAAAGTTTTACGAGCACCAGGCCTGGCCAGTGTTTATGGTTTGACATACGTCATTGCTCGTGATTGGACAAAGTGATTTCCGTGTGGGCGGGCAAATTTATTTTTACTCTAAATTTCAGTGAATTTGAATGATTGCCCTCTCGCATAATTTCAGGATAGCAGTCTTTTGTTCACCATCGATTTTCAAATGGTAAACTGCCTGGTGCTCAGTTTATTAATAATTAAACTCGACAAACAAATATTACTTATACTCTGTGGGGGTGGGATTTAGTTCATTTGGTGGAGTGTTCACCTGAGCTACTTGGGTCATCAGGTTCAAACCACCTTGGTGGACACTTGGGTTTTTCCCTCCCATCCCGTGTCCCATGACTGGTATATCAAAGGCTGTGATATGTGCTGCCCTGTCTGTGGGAAAGTTGATGTAAAAGATTCCTTGTGGAAAATATATCAGGTTTCCTCTAACACTATGAGTAAAAAAAGACCAAATGTTTGACATTCACTAGCTGATGTTTATTACTCCAGCAGTCACTCATAAAGGGGAAAATATTTTCATATTTTCTCAGTGGGAAATATTCTGCATTGGTTTAACATACACTACTATTGGACAACTTGACGCTTACAAACCAATCACATTGTAGGTACTAAACATGACGTCATCACAATTTGGCAAAGCACACACAATGACATCATCACATAGTTTAAAGCATATACATTTACGTCTTTCTGTTTTCAGTGTTAAACTTGTAATAAAATGGTAGTGTAATGCAATTAATTATAGAATTTTTTTATTACAGACTATATAGAACTTTGTTTTTTGAAAATTATCTTTGAAACATGCTTAAAACACAAAAGTAAAGCAATACCCAGAACAGTGTAAAGTGGTTTACGTTGTTTCTATATACATGGATATGTAGCTGATGTATATCGAAGATAACGGCTTTAAAACCCCCCAAATAGCTTGGGTAATAAATAGAATAACAAACTCGGTACTAATTATTATTAAATTTATGTTCCTCGTGAAATAATTTTCACTCTTGACATAAATTTGATAATAACTGGTAACTTGTTTAATTTTATTATCATCTATGTACTCTAGTGGTGTCGTTAAACAGTTAAACTTTAACTGTATATTTTAAATGCTCTTTACCTCAGTAAAGTCCTACCCTTCATCGCACATTAGGCGAGCATGTTTGTCTAATAGTTTCTATTATATATTTTTATTTTTCAGTGTTTGCTGGGCATTTTGAACAAGCTGTGATGAATTGTACTAAGTCTCGTAAACGGTTGAGTTTATCATTCCACATTCCAGCAACAGACTTGTCAGGGCTTGAAATATGAAGTAAAATATGAACTTTTGTTTTTAAAATGGCAGGCTAAAAGAAATGTGTTCTCGTAGGAAAAAAATATGGTCTGCTGGAAATAGGACAGCATGGGGTTTGAGGTGTGTTTGAGAGCAGTATGGAATTAAAGGCGCACACCCTAGTTTCAGCCCATGAAAATGGACACTAAGTTTAGTTAATATACAAACCTATAACACACATCTGGATAAGGTTACAACAGTGGTTCTGGATATGGGTAGTGTAATCATCTTGGCTTGGACCAAACTATTAAACATTGAGTAAAAAACAAAAATGGCATGCATACATTTTGACCACATATCAAGAAAAAGAATGCAATTTTATTTATTAAAATGTTATGGCTTTGTACCCACCAATTATATGTACATGTACATTGTGTGTCCTCCAACATCAACTACTTTACAGGTATATTTATTTTAATAATAGTACATGTATCTGCTTGGTAGATTATGGGGCCATTCAAATATTATGTAATGCTATTTTGATCAATATTAGACACCCTCCCTCGCCCCTGTATCGCTAGACTATATACCCACCCCCTAATAATTATTACGTAAAGCTTGGAGACCATTCACAAACAAGTCATGCGATGGGTGTAATGTAATTTTAATGTGCTGTTTTGCAATTTGGGAAAGCGTAGATACGCATTTCAACTCTATTTATAATCATTATTGTGTGTTTACATGTAGCTATAACTACCTATGTTAAACATTGTCACTGTGACTGACTGTTTATGCAAAACAAGAGTAATATATATATATATATATATATATATATATATATATATATATATATATATATATATATATACACACGTATATATATATTGGTAATAAAAAATAAAGTGTGTTATGTAAAGCTGTTCGGTACACTCACCCACCCACTTGAGCTTTACATAGTATTTGAATGGCCCTGAAATGATGTATTTAAAATCTTTTTTGTGCCTGTTTTATTTGCATTGTACACTGTTTACTGTAGTGGTAATTAAATGTGCTATTTGAAGTGCTACTTCACAAGCCACACACCCTTCTACTTCATATGTGTGGTTTTTTAACTGACTTGTGTTATGTGTGTTATACTACATGTGTAGTTTGACTCTTGTAATGTATGTATACCTATTAATGGTGGGTGGGTGCATAATTAGAGACGTGCTAATACCACAACCCACTACTAACAACATGTGTTTTAATATATATATATATATATATATATATATATATATATATATATGGAATAACTGGTTACTGTCTTAAGATATCGACTTTATCCTGCGAAGGTTAGAATGGCGAATGCAGCGACCTGAGCAGGATAAAGCCGATATCTTAAGACAATAACTAGTTATTTCTTTTATCCTGCAATCCTACACGTATATTCGGAAAATCATTATTTATTCCAGTTTTGTGTATGCAAAGCGAGTATTGTCAACCTAGCAAGGCTTTTGCCGCATGACGTCATACAAGATACATGACGTCATTATTTGTAAGACGCTAGCTACATTCTGTCACATTCATAAAGTGTTTCTAAACTCCAATTCATAAATAACTATACAAGTTTTGTATTGTTATTGCAAAACTAAAAGTTCTTTGTATTTACTGCACTTCAAGAAATGATTTAATGAGTATGTTTTTTGGAAAATCTACTCTGAAATAATCTACTCTGAAATACTCAAGTTTCACGTGACCTATATTTTTGGTCACTGACCAAAAATATAGAGATTTATCTAGTCATCATAGCTTGCCAATGTATACAGTGATTGCTGGATAAATATATATATATATATATAGTTGAAATGGTAATTATATGGTAAATATATTTGATATCTTATTTTATTACCAATATGGTAAAAAATAATCTTGATACATATCAAAGTGTTTATGTCCCACTAGAACATTATGTGGGACGTAACACTTCTACATCATACGATGATGTCATACAGTTAGCAAACAGTAACCTTACAGGAATTTTAATCAAACGAGTTCAGTATATAAATTGAAGCCAATGAATGGGTAATAAATAGGATATTAAACTTGCTACCATTTCATATCTTGTTTATGTCCATCATGAAATAATTTTCATTATCACTCACTAAAGCTTGTAACAATTGAAAATGATTTCACTCCGGACATAAACATGATACGAAATGGATGTTAATTTAATTATATGTCAAATATATTCTGTCAGTCGCAAACATCTTACAATGGTATAAACTCAGGATAGTCATGTTAATGAGCCACAAACTGGCCTCTAATTGTTGGCCATTTTGTACAAAATATATCTGTATTTAGAAATTTGTCACTGCCATTTAAAAAAAAATCTATTTACTAGATAAGAAACATGTAATAAAATAAATACAGGACACTGGTTTGAGTTATTCACCTAAGGGACTATGCTGAGTTTCCTGCATTGTAAGATGTTTCCAACTAATAAAATAAATACAGGACACTGGTTTGAGTTATTCACCTAAGGGACTATGCTGAGTTTCCTGCTTTGTAAGATGTTTCCAACTAATAAAATAAATACAGGACACTGGTTTGAGTTATTCACCTAAGGGACTATGCTGAGTTTCCTGCATTGTAAGATGTTTCCAACTAATAAAATATTTTAACGTCTAAAAATATGCATTAAATAATTTTTCTTGTGTCTGTATACAATTTCTATATACAATTATTATTATTTACAATAAAAAAAATAACAAATAACTTTTTTTTTTTTTTTTTTTTTAAACTGTCAGGCTTGTAAATAATTACTCTGGCCATGCCTGATTGATAGTGAAAAAACCCCCAAACAAATCACCAAAGATAAAACTGAGGTGAAAAACAAAGTGCATCTAAAATGCTTTTGGCAACTTCGTATGCAAAATCCAACTACATGTGTCAGTTGTTATTTAAGCACTATATATAATTAGGGAACAAAATCCAACTACATGTGTCAGTTGTTATTTAAGCACTATATATAATTAGGGAACAAAATCCAACTACATGTGTCAGTTGTTATTTAAGCACTATATATAATTAGGGAACAAAATCCAACTACATGTGTCAGTTGTTATTTAAGCACTATATATAATTAGGGAACAAAATCCAACTACATGTGTCAGTTGTTATTTAAGCATTATATATAATTAGGGAACAAAGTCTAGTTTATGAGATTTCAGTTGGGAAATGTCCATATTTTTGTACAGACATTAATGGCTGTGTATTTCCTAAACACAGATTTGTTCTAGTTAATACATTTCTATGTGCACCCATTGTACCCCACGAGGCGGGATGTAGCCCAGTGGTAAAGCTCTCGATTGATGCATGGTCGGTTTAGGATCGATCCCCGTTGGTGGCCCCATTGGGCTATTTCTCGTTCCAACCAGTGCACCACGACTGGTGTAACAAAGGCCGTGGTATGTACCATCCTGTCTGTGGGATGGTTCATATAAAAGATCTCTTGCTGCTAATTGAAACGAGTAGCCTATGAAGTGGCAACAGCGGGTTCCCTCTCTATAGATATATCTGTGTGGTCCTTAACCATATGTCTGACACCATATAACTGAAAATAAAATGTGTTGAGTGAGTCGTTGAATAAAACATTTCCTTCTTTCCATTGCAGCCACACCTTATGTTCAGTTTTGATTGTTATGACGTGCAGTGTAATTATATTGTGCTGTTTTATTGGCTTTTCTATTCAAATACTATTATTATTTTGTCACATGTTGTATTATTATGTTTTTATAAACACTCAGGTAATTTTTATTTTATCTTGGATCTTCCCATGATTTCCTGTTAATATTTCTAACAGTATTCGTGACTAAATATTAGCATTTTACTTCAGAGTAAAGTGTGTCTGTCACTCTTTCTTTGTGTGTGTGTGTGTGTGTGTGTGTGTGTGTGTGTGTGTGCATGCATACATGTGTGTTTTAAAAAATAATAATAATCAACAGTGAAGAGAGATTGGAGATGGAAGTAAGTTTTTGATTTGTTTTGTCTGTGTGTGTGTGTGTGTGTCTGTGTGTGTGTGTGTGTGTCTGTCTGTGTGTGTGTGTGTGTGTATGAGTGTCTGTGTGAGTGTGTCTGTGTGTGTGAGTGTCTGTGTGTAAGTGTGTGTGTGTGTGTGTGTGTGTGTATGTGTGTGTGTCAGTCAATAATTACTATTGATCACCTTCCAGTCAGCATTTATAATCATCTGTAACAGTAAATTAATCAACATTTCAACAGATGTTTAATTATTCCTCCAAGTATTTAAAATATCACAGAGGATTGCGTTTCTCTTTTACTGTGAACAATATTTTACATGTATATAGTGTCTCTGAATATTTAGTTTTTGGATGTTTGGAAACACTCTGTATTTTCACTTGAGAGTGTTAGTCTTGGGTTGTGGGGTTGAGAAATGGGGGTTCATTTCTTTCGAGAAATGAGGGCTCAATTCTTTCTGGGGGTACAGTAATCTTTTGAGTCTTTTTCAATTTGTATTTCTGATTTGTATTTATACATTTACAATACTTTCACCCATCCCCACCATCCCATTAATCTCTTTGTTGACATCATTGGTGATTCCTTCAAGTACACTTTCTGATAACATGGCAGCACTTGTGATAACTACAATATTTAGCCCACTTTCTGATGACAACAAGACTGATTTATTCAACTTCTGACAGCACCTTGTTTTATTCAACTTCTGATAGCACCTCTGATTTATTCAACTTCTGACAGCACCTTGATTTATTCAACTTCTGATAGCACCTCTGATTTATTCAACTTCTGACAGCACCTTGATTTATTCAACTTCTGATAGCACCTCTGATTTATTCAACTTCTGACAGCACCTTGATTTATTCAACTTCTGATAGCACCTCTGATTTATTCAACTTCTGACAGCACCTTGATTTATTCAACTTCTGACAGCACCTTGATTTATTCAACTTCTGACAGCACCTTGATTTATTCAACTTCTGATAGCACCTCTGATTTATTCAACTTCTGACAGCACCTTGATTTATTCAACTTCTGACAGCACCTTGATTTATTCAACTTCTGACAGGACCTTGATTTATTCAACTTCTGACAGCACCTTGATTTATTCAACTTCTGATAGCACCTCTGATTTATTCAACTTCGGACAGCACCTTGATTTATTCAATATCTGACAGCACCTTGATTTATCAACTTCTGACAGCACCTTGATTTATTCAACTTCTAACAGCACCTCTGATTTATTCAACTTCTGACAGCACCTTGATTTATTCAACTTCTGACAGCACCTTGATTTATTCAACTTCTGACAGCACCTTGATTTATTCAACTTCTAACAGGACCTCTGATTTATCAACTTCTGACAGGACCTCTGATTTATTCAACTTCTGATAGCACCTCTGATTTATTCAACTTCTGACAGCACCTCTGATTTATCAACTTCTAAAAGCACCTCTGATTTAACAAATGACAGCATATCTGATTTGTTTAACTTCTGACAGCACCTTGATTTATTCAACTTCTGACAGCACCTCTGATTTATTACCTTGTTACTATCCAACTCCGTATCTCAGGCCTTGTTTTCTCAACTGTTACACATACATGTACTATGCAGTTGTAGTCTTTTACTTATACCATAATGTCAAATTGCCTCTGTGATGTAGGCAAAAAAAATTCTAGAATCAAAAATAAGAGAATGCAATTTTATTTTTCATTGCCACTAACAAGGTTCTGAACAAATTATTTCTTAAATCTTTTTATATGTATTTTTTAAAATGAATATTTCTTCTTTATATGTATTTGTTTTGGAATAAATATTTCTTCTTTATATTGTTATGTATGTATATTTGGAAATAAAGATTTCTTCTTTATATATGTTTAATTTGTTGTCTTTATTTTTAACTGATATTATTTTCCTCTTCATTACTGGTCAGAACTCAGGGCTCACCCTGGATCAAAAATACCTGTAGCCAAAATATTAGCCAAATGGAATTTTTATTAGCCATATTGAAAATGCTTTAGCCAAATTTGTTTTATGCAGTACTGTATAGAGTATTTATATATTAATATGAAAATGTACCTTTTTCAACTAATTGTGTACAAACTGTAATAAATAGAAATAACAAAACCTCAGTGGGAGTAGGGACAGTTAATATATTACTTTGCGGGGGGGTGGGGATGGGGTTATGCATTATCTTCAGAGTTCGAAGCCAGTACCCTATACACCCACCCCCACTTCTAAGGCCTATGACATTAAATTAACAAACATACAGAAATATGGGGGTGGGTGGATGTTTATGGAGGCTGTTGTTTTTTCTTTCTTCCTTTTTTCCCAAATAAAAATTTGAAAGCTTTTTTTATATAGAGAGCTCATTATTTCTTTAAATAGCAATCTTTATGTTAGTTTGAATTGTTTTTTTGTTTTGTTTTTCCAAGTGACCCATCAATTCCCCACCCCAAACAATTTCATAATTTGTGCCATGTTGTTGCTGTTGATTTCAGCGTTGTGTTAAATGGTTGTTGTGATTTCTGCTTGCAAAATACGTCTGAACTTAATGAGTTGTAGTTTGGGATGTCAAATGCTTACTGAAATGACAATTTTGAGGAAAAATGTCTTTGAGCCAGAATGTAGAACTAGGGCCAACCCTCATACCTTTTGTACATTCATCACTACCCCATCTCTCCTCATGTTGATCTCACATACTGAAAAATATAGTATTGGGTATATTTATAAATGAATGTATCTGGTCATGCAAAATGAGTTACCTATGTTATTTTGAGGGGAATGTAATTCATACATGGTGTATTCAAATTTTCTGAGTAGCTTTTAATATAATGGCCATAGAACACTGGTTGGGATGTGGGAAAACGTGAGTCATCAAGGACCATAGACTCTATTACTAATTGCACCTGGGTTAGCAGAAAATTTCGTCAAATTATCTACTCAACTTCAAAAATGGCAGAAACCAAGTTATTTTCTAACAAAATATCATTTATTTCATAAAATTATTTCGACAAATTAAAATAAATTTGCCAATTGTTTTTTAAGTTGGTGTATTTGGTGAGTGCTAGCCCTGACCATCCCAGCCCCAGAAATATAAATATATATTATACAGAGGAGGTGCTTTTTCCTTAAATACATGGCTTAGTGGGGCATCCTATCTCATGGTCCATACCTTGATGTGGTGAGGTAGCTTACATGTCTCAATGACTGAGAGCTATGCCAGCTGGAACATCAACTACTTGTAGGGTCACCCAAGCTGGACTGGTCAAAGGGTAGTAGTGTTTTCCCTAGCTTGTTTTAGCATGGTGCAGCACCATGCCTCAATAGTTTAGCACCATCTTGCCTTAATCAGCACCATGCTGCCCTGAGATTAAACAAGCCTTTTCCACTAATTAATTCTAAAATTGCCTTTATAAAACACCCCAAAAGGTATTATTAATTAATAAAATATGCCTTTTACATCTTTTGACATTCATTTATTAAAGCAAGCACATAAATTACATTAATGTTTATTTCAATTAATTTTTGTGTATTTTTAATGAAAAAAAAGTGCCCCGAAAATGGTAAAAATGCCCCAAAAGTGTTTGGTCTACCATGCCTTGCCAAATTTCTTGGGAAATCACTAGGTAGAGACTAGACTAATATGGACCGGCAGACAGAGGATGTGAGTCAAGAAAAATAACTGACTAGGAGAAGCAAACTCCAAAATCAAAACTGGGCTGGAGAGGCTCAGAATCCTAGTACGGAAACTCTCCTAGGATACGGAAAACTCCAAACTGAAACCAAGTCCACTGAAGTCAAGAGTACAGAAGCTCTATGATCAGTGGAGCATCAAATTAGCATGTAGATTTCTTACAAAGCCATTGGTGTGAACACTGTTATTTTTAACATCACACAGTCATATCATACATGTGGGAGATCGATTTAGAGACCTCAATTTAGTTGCTCCATTATGCTGACCCAGATTCCAAAGTGATGCTGACCAATGAAATTAACACTATAATGAAACTGATTTCTCTGGCACATTATGTTAACTGTGTCATACATAAGTGTTGTTGGAGGGGAGGGGAAAGGGGGGAGGTCATTTAAATTTATTTTAAATATAGATTGTCAGTATATGTAAGAAATAGAATTCATCATGTCCACTGTAGATACTATTTATCTTGCTACTTAGTTTGAAAACATACCCAACTCGCTTCCACTCATTTCAAACGAGCTCCTGTAGAAAAGTTAGTTTGTTTTGTTTAACGACACCAGAGAGAATATTGTTTTATTAATCATCAGCTATTGAATGTCAAACATTTGGTAATTTTGATGTAAAGTCTTAGAGAGGAAACCTGCTACATTTGTTCCTAATACAGCAAGGGATCTTTTATATACACTTTCCCACAGACAGGAAAATGATACATACCAAAGCCTTTGACCAGTTGTGGTGCACTGGTTAGAATAAGAGAAAACCTAATCTTTCCTTCTTTTAAATTATTTCATTCTTATATCCAATTAAGGTTCAAGCATGCTGTCCTGGGCACACACCTCAGCTATCTGGGTTGTCCGTCCAGGACAGTGGGTTAGTTGTTAGTTAGTAATTAGTGAGAGAGAAGAGGGTGTAGTGGTCTTGAGACGTTAAAACACGCTCTGGTTGGAAGGAAGGAAGAAAATGTTTTATTTAACAACGCAGTCAACACATTTTATTTACAGGTATATGTCATCAGTGCTCTGGTTGGGAACTGGTACTGAGCTGCAAACCCTGTATCTACCAGCCTTATGTCCAATGGCTTGTTGTTTTCTAACCACCAATGGGGTTTGATCCTGCGATGCAAGCACCTCATGCGAAGACTCAACTGACTGACTTAAATCCCACCCAAGCTCCTGAAGAAGATAATAGTCACTCAAAGACAGTTATTATCTTTTAGTGATCAAATAATCCTGACAGTATTTTGAATCAAAGGTCTGATAGATCCACGTGAAACCTGTTTCAAAGCCTTTCAGGGGTGGATCCAGGATTTTATAAAGGATGGGTTCATAAACTTCTAAAAAAGTTTGTTTGTTTTGTTTAACAATAGTACTAGAGCACATTGATTTATTAATCATCAGTTATTGAATGTCCAACAGTTGGTAATTTTGACATATAGTCTTAGCAAGAAAACCTGCTACGTTTTTCCATTGGTAGCAAAGGATCTTTTATATGCACCATCCCACAGACAGGATAGCACATACCATGGCATTTGATATACCAGTCGTGGTGCACTAGCTGGAACGAGAAATAACCCAATGGGTCCACCAACGGGGATTGATCCTAGACCGAGTGGGCGCTTTACCACTATGCTAATTCCCCCCACTTTTCACGAGCACATCCAGAATTTTATAAAGGGTGGGTTCACAAAATTCTAAAAAGGTCCATTTGAGTTTGTCCAAGCCAAATGAGCTGAGTTTCCAGAGGGAGTGAGTTCTATAGGGTGTTTCGGGGCGTGCTGTCCAGACAATTGGGAAACGAAGATGCTCAGAAATGTATTTTATGGGCAATTTAGTGTTGTATATTGTGGATGATGAATTGACCCCCCCCCCCCCCCCCAAAAAAAAAATAGTCATTAAAAATTACATTTCATATGGTTAGGAGTCGGGGTGGGGGGTGGGGGTCATCAGATCCCTGTGACACCCCCTTTGAATCAGCCAAACCTCGACCCATTTAGCAGATTACATATATCACAGTGGCACCAAGAGAGCAGGTAAGCAGGAGTAATTAGCTCGGGCCTGGCCCTTTAAAAGGTAGGTACAGGGTTCACAGCCCGGTACCGGCTCCCACCCAGAGCAAGTTTTAACGACTCAATGGGTACATGTAAGACCACTACACCAACTTCTCTCTAACACCAACCACTAACAACTAACCTACTGTCCTGGACAGACCAGCCCAGATAGCTGAGGTGTGTGCCCAGGACAGCGTGCTTGAACCTTCATTGGATATAAGCACGAAAATAAGATGAAATGAAATGAAGCAACTAAAATTTGTATCCACACTTAAAATAAACATGAATCTTACATACATTGCGACTACATCTCTAGGACTCAGTTTGACCCAAATACATGCAGAGCAACACCAGCCTCAAAATAAGAATGTATAATAAAGAGGAGGTAGTTTTAATATTTCTGTTGGTAATTGACATGAAGAAATTTTTAGATTTTCTATTTTTATTTATCAAGAGTCATGAATACTTATTATTAGTTTTATTCTTATTATTCTTATTATTATAATTATTACTATCATCATTATTATTATTACCACCATTATCTTTGTTATTATTATTATTATTATTATTATTATTATCATCATTTTAAAGTTCCATGGTAGAACTGTTTTTACAGTTCAAAGGGAACCAATCACAATTTTGTAAGTGCGTGGTCTAACAACGGAGGGATTTACAAAATGAAAGAAAACGGAATGGCCTCCAACGTAACAAAAGTTGCAAAAATGAGTGATTTACCTGCACGAATGGCACATAAATGTCATTAACTCTGACCGTAAGTGACAAAAATTGACTGATTTTAGCATGTACTTGTTTTTCTTTTATATCTTCAACCAGTATCTTTTAGTTTGCACTTTTTAGTTTGCACCGTAGGGATTAGTAAACTGTATCGTACCGTCACACGTTTTCGATCGACACGCGTTTCTGATCGCTCATTTGTTATTGCAATAGTGCGAGAATGCGCGAGCATTGACGTCACCACAAGAACGAAAACGAACACGGAAGTCACTGCTTTTGTTCCGAGAGCAAAATGCTGCGTGTCAAGTTTCCAATGGTAAGTTTTAACTCAAATATCTACAACCATAGTATATTTTATCAGTTTTCACTAATGTACTTATTTGGTATGAAGAAAATGCTTTACGGAGCAATATCTAGTTATCAAAAAATGTTGTAAACTTGTCGGCTGCTACATTGACGTCACATCTGTCAAAAGTCACGTGATACACCACGTGATACTCATGCAACGATAAAAATATATGGAAGACAATTTGGGGAAAATCTTATGTTGTTTTTGACGTTACCTTGTTTTGGACATATTTTAATTAAGGGTTTTTCTCATAAGCTAAAATTTGCCACAGTTATGGGCAAATTTAGAATTGATATTCAATAAATTATGTATGTATTTTATATAATTATAAATAAATGTTATATTTAATAAACAAAAAAATATATATATTCCTTTAAAAATTATGTACCGTTGATCTAGGAGTTTTATTTTTTAAATTTTTTTTTAAAGGCCGTGATCAACCGACCAAATGTAAGTTACATACAATACAATCACCAGTCTTTAGAAAATGCATACGAGGCGGTTAAAACTCAGGGAATGCCGATTAAAAAAGCAGCTAGGATTTGTTCAGTGCCATACTCCACCTTGCACGACCGTCTAAGTGGAAAAACGGACATCGATTGTGTTAAGTCAGAACCAGACCCATTGTTGTCTCAAGAAGAGGAGCAAACTTTAGTGACACATGTTGAGTTTATGTCATCTGTGGGCTTTGGGTATACCCGCACTGAAGTCCTTAATATTGCCACAGACCTTGCTGTTCATCTTGGCAAAAGAGAAAAGGGTGAAAAACCATTTTCCCTGCAATGGTTTTATGGGTTTATGAAGCGATGGCCCGAGCTTAGAGTTCAAAAACCACGATCACTTGAATCATGCGTGCCAAAGCAACATCAAAAGATACCATCAACAAATACTTTGATAGCCTGGAAAAGATTTTAGACAAGTATGATTTACGAAACAGTCCAGAGTCCATCTACAACATCGATGAAAAAGGCATCGTAGAAAATCACAAACCCCCATCTATTGTTGCATCACGTTCCAATGTACCAGTTGCTGTAACAACGAGCAGGTCCAACACTACTACGGTTATTGCGTGTGGAAATGCCCTTGGTGTTGCCATACCACCGTATTTTGTTTTTCAAGGGAAAGCGCATGCGGGAGGAATTGTTAGCAGGTTGTACGGCAGGCACTGCAGGAACCGTTAGTGAAACGGGTTGGTCGAATTCTGATATTTTTCAAAACATCTTAAAGAACATTTTTCAAAGTATGTTCCAGCAGCATCTTCTGACAATCCTGTCTTATTCTTATGATGGTCACACGATCCAGTGGGCACGAGAGAGGCACATAATATTATTTGTATTACCTGCTCACACATCGCATGTTCTTCAGCCAATGGATGTGGGATGTTTCGGCCCGTTCGAACGCATTTACAATGGCATGAGACATACCTACATACGCGAACATGCAACATCGGGTATTGACAGACATTCCCTTTGTGAGACTGTCTGCAAAGTTTACTGTGCAGCACTCACACCCGCCAACCTGCAGTCATCGTTCAGAAAGACCGGGATTTATCCATTTGATAGAGACGTCATACAGCCTTCAACATTCCTGCCTTCAGCTGTTTTAAGCAACAACATGGAGTCAGAAAATGAATCACAAACCAGGGCAACTGTCAACTGTGAAGACAATTCATCAAAATGCAAGACGTTTTTCACAACTGCAGAAGAAGTGATCACAAGAAAACCAAAACCTACTAAGAAGAGGAAAGTACTCAGTGCTGTGGTCAGTGGTAAAGCCATCACGGAAGATTTGGTTTTGGAAGATATCAGGGAACATCAAAAGAACAAAAAAACAAGGAAGGATTGCAGAAGAAAATGTACAAAATCAAAGAAAACTGAAGATTCACCAAAACCAAGTACGTCAGGAATTTTTCTCCCATCCAGTGCTAACACAAAACAGCAGCTTGAAGACGAAGACGATACATCGCAGGAATCTGACGACCCTAGCGATCTTTGCTGCAAGTGCAAAAGAGCCAACCAGACGAATACAAACACTGTGTTTCACTTTGCTTAATTTCGTGGGCACATTGCACCTATCCGGCATGTCAGCATTGGGTACATTTAAAATTTTGCACTCCAGTTAGGGTTGTACGGAGACATTCCGAATTTTGGTGTCCTTGCCATAATGAAATGGAAGAGTAATAATCACTGGAGTAAAAAACAAACTGAAAAATATTATGTAAAATATGTTAAACGTTTAGCCTAAATTTTTCTTTATTCTGAAAGTTAAGTAACATTGATTGAAAGTTACAAACATTTTTAAATCAGTTATATAACGTGGAATTAAGTGTAAAATATGACATCAATAGTGTTCCATACAACTCAACAGCGACCGAGAAAATAGCCGACCAACGAAACGATCGAAAACATGTGACGTTACTAAAATACAGAGGAAATTCCTTTACGACAAAGCAAGATGTTTTCTCCAAGGATATTAAGGAATTCATTGCGGATTACTGGTGTTTTATGTGGTAAACTATTGTGGCAACAGGTAGGTAAATTATTAAATACTTACAATTTTTTATTTATATTTTATTCATATATTTCGCTTAAACGATCGAAAACACGTGACGCCAGGATACAGTAACACTAACAGTGACAACTCAACTTGGCCTGGATGACTTCCAATCATTTAGTTCACCAAGGTAAACATCTACGGTCCGTTTTTTAACATTTTGACATTTATTGGACCCGATTCAGCAATAAACATCACAATAATAAATATAGTGCCGGAGACGTTTATCTTGATGAACTACCAATCATTCAGACCAGTCACTCAGAGTAGGTAAATATAATCACAATATTTGTTTCAAACACATTATATTAGTAATGTTCAAACAGGTATATTAGTAATGTTCAAACAAAACATTTTCAATAGCAATTTTGCATTGGAATTTTTCCCGCATTCTTAAAATGGAAACGTCATGTACCCAGTGTTACTTACCTTGGACTTGGTGAACTAAGTGTTACTGAGTGTATGATTATTGTAAGGACTTAAAGGAGATTCAAAGTCACGTGAAAGTGACTTCATTGGAATACTGACTTCATTCAAATTCAAAATTAGCTATATTATTACAATGCTTCGCCACATTAAAATAAAAACTGGTCTACTAGCCTTGACCCCTGCCAAATTTCTATACCAAGCAGACAACGCTGTTTAGAGGTTGGTATATAAAAAAAAATCATAATTCTGGACAAAATATTAATTTTAAGTTTCAAAAGATGATAGAAATAAAAAGTACCTTTTTGTCAAATATATCATATAAAACAATTACTATTGGATATGTTTTATTTATTGTATATGAAGCCAAAACAAGGGTGCGAAAAGTGACTGTCGTCGACCTTAGGTTGCGCTGTAGAAACAACAGTTTTAGTGAGGTTGTCAGTTTATGTCAGAATACACCAGATCCTGGTTGTCATAAAAACACATAGCTGGACACTTTATGAAAAATTTATGTTATAAGTATAGGTAGCCTTGTGCTTGAAACATGTATGGGGTACCTGTAAAAAAGTACTTGAATTTTGTGCGGAACTAGGGTAGTCATAGATGCTACCCGTTATTTCAGAAATTAGCACCTTGACCCCCAATTTTTTTTTTATTCCCTTTACGGGTGAGAGGTGATATTATTTATACCTGTGGCGTTTCTGTCAATTGATACGCTGCAGATAGGAGTTTTAGTCACATGTGTTACTATAGTAGTCTATGGGATTTGATTTGGTAGTATACACCCTATAGGGGTTGAGTTCCTTGAAACATTGTTTTTCAGCCTTATATAAACTATGTTGTAATTGATCAGAAATTTGGGCTAGTGCTTTATTTTGGTGGGCTAGCAGAATTTACAAACCCACTAGCCCTGTGGCTAGTGACTTAAAAAACTAATTGTCATACCCTGCATTGCTTTATATTTATCAATAAAAAATAGTTCTGTCAACAAAAACTTGTGGAATTTACAAACCCACTGGCCCTGTGGCTAGTGACTTAAAAACAAATTGTCATACCCTGCATTGTTTTATATTTATCAATAAAAAATAGTTCTGTCAACAAAAACTTGTGGAATTTACAAACCTACTGGCCCTGTGGCTAGTGACTTAAAAAAAAATTGTCATACCCTGCATTGCTTTATATTTATCAATAAAAAATAGTTCTGTAAACAAAAACTTGTGGAATTTACAAACCCACTGGCCCTGTGGCTAGTGACTTAAAAAAAAAATTGTCATACCCTGCATTGCTTTATATTTATCAATAAAAAATAGTTCTGTCAACAAAAACTTGTGGAATTTACAAACCCACTGGCCCTGTGGCTAGTGACTTTAAAAAAAAATTGTCATACCCTGCATTGCTTTATTTTTATCAATAAAAAATACTTCTGTCAACAAAAATTACTGCATTTGACGTCATTGCTTTCTTTGATGACACATGATCGCTATTTAAAGATAGCGCACCAAAATACATACCGTGCCATAAAATCGAGACGATACCTTTTGACATAAATATTTCTGTTTACAGTGTCATTGCATAATCAAAGATGCCATAACAGGTTGATTGGGACACTTTTACAGGGCTAGCTCTCGGTTATCAAACAAAATTTGCCGAATTATCTATAAAGATTAAAAAATAGCAAAAGCCCCAAATTTTCGAACAAAAATTCAATTAGTACTAGTAGATAAAATTATTTCGCCATATTAAAATAAAATTCACCAATTGTTTTTAAAATTCAAAACTGGCAAATTTGGCTAGTGCCAGAGCTACCCCCGTGTTGAACAACCAGTGATCTACGAAAGTAGTACACATGCCATTTGGCAGCCATCATCTTGTTGCAAGCCAACAGTGTCACATTGTGTCTGAGTTTCTGATCAATATCTGCTATATCTGTATTGCTTTTGAACATTTACTTGACATTTTAAGAAATACATTTCTTTTTAAATTATAAACCTTAATTTTGTTACATTTTATTTTCAAGATTAGTAGCAGTACATACATGTATAACATACAATGCCAGTTTAAATAAAACATTATCAGTGGAACATGGTCAGTGTCAAGGCACTTAATTATAAATGTGTTGATCAATGAAAAACACTATAAAAGAACCTTTTGTTTTTAGATATTTGATTGGAGATTTCTTTGAGAACATGCGCTATGTCTAAGTTGTTGGAGAAGGAAGGAAAGGAGGTCCGGGTGAGCAGTCACCTGACGACCGAGTCAGTGAAGGTCATCGCGGAGTCTGTGGGAACGGCCGGATTTCCCGAAGATGCATCCACTCAGCTAGCCGATGACTGCACGTACAGACTCAAACAGATCGTTCAGGTGTGCAGGGAAATCATGACCAGGGCCCCGTTCCACGAAGCAATCTTAGCACTACTAACAACGTAAATACCTACCATCGCGACCTTTTTTTTTCTTCTACCATTGCCAGCCTGTTCCACGATGCAGCGTAGCTTACTATCGTCGTAAATTACTGTGAAAATTTACAATAGGTACGAGGCAGTTGTGAGCCACTGACGTAGATGTCAAATGGCAGTTAGATGATGATTTGATCATTTTCTAAGAAGGATACTAACTTATTGTGTTAAAATAGATCTAATACATACCAACTACCTTTTATGAAACTCGGCGTTCCAAGAAAAACATTCTAGGCCATACGACCTTAACATGAAAATGCAGGAGATAACTCTCATGTCTTATGCATTCGGCAATTTTCGCTTTCTACATAAACTGACAAAGTTGCTTCACGGATGTCCGATACCAATGAATACATCCAATTTATTATGTAACTAATTCACACTTCTTTGCAAAGAATATATTAATCATTAAAGGGGTACTTATGACTACTGTAAGGTTGCTTTGTGGAACGGTTGTAAAGTTTACGGTGCCAGTTGTAAAACTCACCTTAAGTCACTACAATTAATCTTAGCTTCAATTCTTTCATGGAACGGGGCCCAGGCTTTTATCAGGGCAGATCTCTACGTTAACTTCTTCACCTGTGAGCCACATGGAACCTACTTGTATTTTTATATAGACAGGGCTTCTAGAATTTTTATAAAATACACTAGCCATATAGGATCAGTGATTTAAAACGTTTACGGTATTAGCCACTATTAAAATTCACTAGCCCTACTTTACTTTAAGTTTATACAATTTTACTAAATACTAGTAATAATCAGATATGTTATCTAAAGAGGGAGATAGAACTTAAAAAGACTAACATTGAGGATTGGGGTGGGGTCAGGATATTTATATTTACAAAATAGACTTAACATTTGAAAGAAAAAAATTCACTAGCTATTTACCAGTCCAACATTGAATATCACTAGCCATAGGAGTGGGGCTACCATAATCTAGAAGCCCTGACAGATAATATGAAATGTTTTAGTTGTCAAATGAAAAAAAAAAGGTTGCATACATGTGTACGATCAAATCGGTCCCAATGTAGAGGGCTGCAGGAACATTTTATTTAGATCAGGGGAGATAACCGTAATATTTTATGACACAGGTCTGTATTCGGATCTGCGTTTTTTTATATATTTGATTACTGAGAACATTTTGTTTTTAAAATTCTTATTAGTGACAGTTTGAAATTTGGTTACAAACTACTATTTAACGTTTTAATATTCTGTTGTGATCTCTGAATCTTGTGTGGTGAATCTCGATGTATTACGGAACAAAATGCTCCATGAATGACTTTTATCTGTAGAGGACACTCAAAATAACAGATTGGGCCTTGAGTAAATTTCTGTGGGTAGTCGGAGAGATAACCACAATATTACTATTGTATCATAGATGGTGCCTTAATGTCACAATAAATCTAGTTCAGTGTTTTGTATATTAGATTTAATTTCTGATTCTATTTTTGTGGTGTCTCCCCACCCTCATTTATTTTTATTAATATAATTGTATTATGCTCTTTACTACAATGTATGAGATAAAGCTCACCTCAGATCTTCCTTTCGCCACTAACCCCAGTAAATAAATAGAGAATATTACATGAGTAGCCGTCAGATACCATTTATCTTACAATGAGTTGTTTTAAAATGTAGCCAATGAGCAAAAGCTTGCATACGTTTTAAACAATGAGTTGTAAGATAAATGGTATCTGACAGACACCAGGCTTTAAGCAAATTTTAACACCTTGTTCGACTAAAAGTTATTTACATCCCTTGCGCTTGTAGCTAACTTACGCATCACAGACAACTGATTGTCAGGTTAACTATATGACACAGTGTAATCGATTTTGAGCATGTCATTTTGTCATTGGATGTATGGCATTTGTGACCTGGTCATCACCTAGGAGCAGCCAGTCGTATGTCTTTAAAATATTAACAAACAATGTGTTAACAATTATGTGTTAACAAAAATAACAAATGATATTCTCACCAACGGGTGTGTAAGAAAAAGAAGTAAATACCCATGTCATAAAAACTACTAATTATACACATGTATCTTTCAAATATGACATTCATTAGTCTTGCTTTTGACTTGGGGGTGGTGTTGAATGTTGGAGTCTAGAAGATATAAATATATATTTTTTATTACACAATTGAAAAAACTAGCTTTTTTAAAACAGCCGTGAAGAGAGATTTGAGATGCAAGTTACAAGTGTCAGATTTATTTTTGTTTCTAGGAATCGGTGAAATTTATGCGACATGGAAAACGAAGAAAACTAATGATGGCTGACTTTGATCAGGCTCTGAGGGTGAAAAATGTGGAAGTTTGTATTGTTTTATTGCTTTGTCATTGTTTGTCCATAATGTTCATTGTCTTTAAAAATAGTCTGTTCCGGACCAGGCCACTGGCTATCCAGAGACGTGGTCATGCCGGAAACCTTAGTGGTACATGGGCATGTTAAAGGTTCTCTCTCTCTCTCTCTCTCTCTCTCTCTCTCTCTGTCTCTCTCTGTGTCTGTCTGAAAATAGGAGGCTATTTGAGAAAAGTAGGCAGCTACATATGTGTCAACTGAATTCAGTGATGTGTATAATTATAAGCATAAAACCTAGGCCGCAGTAATAGCTGTACGATATTACCGCCAGCTAATAAATGCTCTGTTTAATGCATTTGATAGAACTTCATGACCAGATCGTATTTTTCAGTTCTAAATTGGAAAAGTTTGTGTTGATTTGTTTGTTGGTTATTGTTAACCTTCTGACTACTTGTTTAATCTTTATTAAAACCACATCAAGTGGGTACAGGTTTATAGCTTTTACTCGCATATCTTCACTTAAAATGTGATAAATACATAAAATAATATTCATATTTAAAAAGGTAAGATTTAAAAAAAAAATTGGGGGGGGGGGGGGTGTCTTGAATTTTTATATTTCAGATTAGTTAATTTGGTTTAAAATTATGCAAAAAAACATTCAATAATGTTGTGCTTACTTATACGCAATTGGGGTTAGCTGTCCGGTATTTACGGCCATTGTTCCCAATCACTGTGCTGTGCTGACCATGGTAAGGAACAGCAATTCATGTCAATATTTCATGAATTCCTTTGTTGGTAAAACAATCACATTTATTATCTCATTAGCTGTTAGAATCGGTTATCAATTCCTCAAATAACTGTGACGTTCCGCTATTGTTGTCAAGTGAAAATACTTTCTAAAAACCACTTGTTCAGATACAAATTCCTACATGTAAGTATTTTCCATTGAATTACAAAAAACTAAATCCTTCATGATCTCGATTAATCTATTCCCTATAATATTGTTATATTATTATTTCTGGTGAGTGCTGTGTGCAAAATGGCAGGAAACATGAATTGGGGAATGTGCTGTATACTTATGTGATGTCGGGTGAGATATCTCGCCTGCATTATCCAGAAGGTTAATTATCTTTGATAGCTGTCATCCGAAAACAAAGTCACATAACTATAGTCCGTCCAATCATCGCACACAAATTATTTTTGTAAATAGTTTCAGTTTGAAGTAAGAGAAACAGTTAAAGTGTTTTGGAAATAACAAAAGAATACTATTTTTGTGTTCAATTTAGAAAACAATTGGCTCAAAAATAAATAACTTGTAGGAAATTTCTTAGTATGAAAAAAAGGCATACCCTGTGGGACGGACTATAATTCTGTTTAATATTTGTGTTCTGCATTAGCAAACGGTATTACAGGATGTGATTTATGACCGTATTCTACTAATTCCTTCATTTTCATTTCAACTTATTTTCGTGCTTATATCGAATAATGGTTCAAGCACGCTGTCCTGGTTACACACCTCAGCTATCTGGGCTGTCTTTCCAGGACAGTGGTCTTACACCTACCCATTGAGCCCTTAAGAACTCGCTCTGGGTTGGAGCCGGTTACGGGCTGCGAACCGTGTACCTACCAGCCTGTAGTCCAATGGCTTAACCACTGCACCACTGAGGCTGGTTACTAATTTCTAAGTGTTTTTTGTTGGTTCCGTTTCAGCCTCTGTATGGATTCCACAGCCCGGATCTGATTCCATTCCGGTTTGCAAGCGGTGGGGGCCGAGAACTCCACTTTAATGAGGAGAAAGAGTTGGATCTACAGGACATTATTAACTCTCAGCTGCCCAAGATTCCACTTGATGTGTCACTGAGAGGTTTTACTATACATATTTACTTCTACTCACATAACTTCCGACAGTCATATATGTCTACACTTTTAGGACATAATTAACTCTCAGCTGCCCAAGATTCCACTTGATGTGTCACTGAGAGGTTTTATTATACACATTTACTTCTACTCACATAACTTCCGACAGTCATATATGTCTACACTTTTAGGACATAATTAACTCTCAGCTGCCCAAGATTCCACTTGATGTGTCACTGAGAGGTTTTATTATACACATTTACTTCTACTCATATAACTTTCGACAGTCATATATGTCTACACTTTTAGGACATAATTAACTCTCTGCTACCCAAGATTCCACTTGACGTGTCATTGAGAGGTTTTATTATACACATTTACTTCTACTCACATAACTTTTGACAGTCATATATGTCTACACTTTTAGGACATAATTAACTCTCTGCTACCCAAGATTCCACTTGACGTGTCAGAGAGGTTTTACTATACACATTTACTTCTACTCACATAACTTTCGACAGTCATATATGTCTACACTTTTAGGACATTATTAACTCTCTGCTACCCAAGATTCCACTTGACGTGTCACTGAGAGGTTTTATTATACACATTTACTTCTACTCACATAACTTTCGACAGTCATATATGTCTACACTTTTAGGACATAATTAACTCTCTGCTACCCAAGATTCCACTTGACGTGTCACTGAGAGGTTTTATTATACACATTTACTTCTACTCACATAACTTTCGACAGTCATATATGTCTACACTTTTAGGACATAATTAACTCTCTGCTACCCAAGATTCCACTTGACGTGTCACTGAGAGGTTTTACTATACACATTTACTTCTACTCACATAACTGTCGACAGTCATATATGTCTACACTTTTAGGACATTATTAACTCTCTGCTACCCAAGATTCCACTTGACGTGTCACTGAGAAGTTTTATTATACACATTTACTTCTACTCACATAACTTTCGACAGTCATATATGTCTACACTTTTAGGACATAATTAACTCTCTGCTACCCAAGATTCCACTTGACGTGTCACTGAGAGGTTTTATTATACACATTTACTTCTACTCACATAACTTTCGACAGTCATATATGTCTACACTTTTAGGACATTATTAACTCTCTGCTACCCAAGATTCCACTTGACGTGTCACTGAGAGGTTTTATTATACACATTTACTTCTACTCACATAACTTTCGACAGTCATATATGTCTACACTTTTAGGACATTATTAACTCTCTGCTACCCAAGATTCCACTTGACGTGTCATTGAGAGGTTTTATTATACACATTTACTTCTACTCACATAACTTTCGACAGTCATATATGTCTACACTTTCAGGATATAATTAACTCTCTGCTACCCAAGATTCCACTTGACGTGTCACTGAGAGGTTTTATTATACACATTTACTTCTACTCACATAACTTTCGACAGTCATATATGTCTACACTTTTAGGACATTATTAACTCTCTGCTACCCAAGATTCCACTTGACGTGTCACTGAGAGGTTTTATTATACACATTTACTTCTAGTAACATAACTTTCGACAGTCATATATGTCTACACTTTTAGGACATTATTAACTCTCTGCTACCCAAGATTCCACTTGACGTGTCATTGAGAGGTTTTATTATACACATTTACTTCTACTCACATAACTTTCGACAGTCATATATGTCTACACTTTTAGGACATAATTAACTCTCTGCTACCCAAGATTCCACTTGACGTGTCACTGAGAGGTTTTATTATACACATTTACTTCTACTCACATAACTTTCGACAGTCATATATGTCTACACTTTTAGGACATTATTAACTCTCTGCTACCCAAGATTCCACTTGACGTGTCACTGAGAGGTTTTATTATACACATTTACTTCTACTCACATAACTTTCGACAGTCATATATGTCTACACTTTTAGGACATAATTAACTCTCTGCTACCCAAGATTCCACTTGACGTGTCACTGAGAGGTTTTATTATACACATTTACTTCTACTCACATAACTTTCGACAGTCATATATGTCTACACTTTTAGGACATTATTAACTCTCTGCTACCCAAGATTCCACTTGACGTGTCACTGAGAGGTTTTATTATACACATTTACTTCTACTCACATAACTTTCGACAGTCATATATGTCTACACTTTTAGGACATTATTAACTCTCTGCTACCCAAGATTCCACTTGACGTGTCACTGAGAGGTTTTATTATACACATTTACTTCTACTCACATAACTTTCGACAGTCATATATGTCTACACTTTTAGGACATTATTAACTCTCTGCTACCCAAGATTCCACTTGACGTGTCACTGAGAGGTTTTATTATACACATTTACTTCTACTCACATAACTTTCGACAGTCATATATGTCTACACTTTCAGGATATAATTAACTCTCTGCTACCCAAGATTCCACTTGACGTGTCACTGAGAGGTTTTATTATACACATTTACTTCTACTCACATAACTTTCGACAGTCATATATGTCTACACTTTTAGGACATTATTAACTCTCTGCTACCCAAGATTCCACTTGACGTGTCACTGAGAGGTTTTATTATACACATTTACTTCTACTCACATAACTTTCGACAGTCATATATGTCTACACTTTTAGGACATTATTAACTCTCTGCTACCCAAGATTCCACTTGACGTGTCACTGAGAGGTTTTATTATACACATTTACTTCTACTCACATAACTTTCGACAGTCATATATGTCTACACTTTTAGGACATTATTAACTCTCTGCTACCCAAGATTCCACTTGACGTGTCATTGAGAGGTTTTATTATACACATTTACTTCTACTCACATAACTTTCGACAGTCATATATGTCTACACTTTCAGGATATAATTAACTCTCTGCTACCCAAGATTCCACTTGACGTGTCACTGAGAGGTTTTATTATACACATTTACTTCTACTCACATAACTTTCGACAGTCATATATGTCTACACTTTTAGGACATTATTAACTCTCTGCTACCCAAGATTCCACTTGACGTGTCACTGAGAGGTTTTATTATACACATTTACTTCTAGTAACATAACTTTCGACAGTCATATATGTCTACACTTTTAGGACATTATTAACTCTCTGCTACCCAAGATTCCACTTGACGTGTCATTGAGAGGTTTTATTATACACATTTACTTCTACTCACATAACTTTCGACAGTCATATATGTCTACACTTTCAGGACATAATTAACTCTCTGCTACCCAAGATTCCACTTGACGTGTCACTGAGAGGTTTTATTATACACATTTACTTCTACTCACATAACTTTCGACAGTCATATATGTCTACACTTTTAGGACATAATTAACTCTCTGCTACCCAAGATTCCACTTGACGTGTCACTGAGAGGTTTTATTATACACATTGACTTCTACTCACATAACTTTCGACAGTCATATATGTCTACACTTTTAGGACATTATTAACTCTCTGCTACCCAAGATTCCACTTGACGTGTCAATGAGAGGTTTTATTATACACATTTACTTCTACTCACATAACTTTCGACAGTCATATATGTCTACACTTTCAGGATATAATTAACTCTCTGCTACCCAAGATTCCACTTGACGTGTCACTGAGAGGTTTTATTATACACATTTACTTCTACTCACATAACTTTTGACAGTCATATATGTCTACACTTTTAGGACATTATTAACTCTCTGCTACCCAAGATTCCACTTGACGTGTCACTGAGAGGTTTTATTATACACATTTACTTCTACTCACATAACTTTCGACAGTCATATATGTCTACACTTTTAGGACATTATTAACTCTCTGCTACCCAAGATTCCACTTGACGTGTCACTGAGAGGTTTTATTATACACATTTACTTCTACTCACATAACTTTCGACAGTCATATATGTCTACACTTTTAGGACATTATTAACTCTCTGCTACCCAAGATTCCACTTGACGTGTCAATGAGAGGTTTTATTATACACATTTACTTCTACTCACATAACTTTCGACAGTCATATATGTCTACACTTTCAGGATATAATTAACTCTCTGCTACCCAAGATTCCACTTGACGTGTCACTGAGAGGTTTTATTATACACATTTACTTCTACTCACATAACTTTCGACAGTCATATATGTCTACACTTTTAGGACATTATTAACTCTCTGCTACCCAAGATTCCACTTGACGTGTCACTGAGAGGTTTTATTATACACATTTACTTCTACTCACATAACTTTCGACAGTCATATATGTCTACACTTTTAGGACATTATTAACTCTCTGCTACCCAAGATTCCACTTGACGTGTCATTGAGAGGTTTTATTATACACATTTACTTCTACTCACATAACTTTCGACAGTCATATATGTCTACACTTTCAGGACATAATTAACTCTCTGCTACCCAAGATTCCACTTGACGTGTCACTGAGAGGTTTTATTATACACATTTACTTCTACTCACATAACTTTCGACAGTCATATATGTCTACACTTTTAGGACATTATTAACTCTCTGCTACCCAAGATTCCACTTGACGTATCACTGAGAGGTTTTATTATACACATTTACTTCTACTCACATAACTTTCGACAGTCATATATGTCTACACTTTTAGGACATTATTAACTCTCTGCTACCCAAGATTCCACTTGACGTGTCATTGAGAGGTTTTATTATACACATTTACTTCTACTCACATAACTTTCGACAGTCATATATGTCTACACTTTCAGGATATAATTAACTCTCTGCTACCCAAGATTCCACTTGACGTGTCACTGAGAGGTTTTATTATACACATTTACTTCTACTCACATAACTTTCGACAGTCATATATGTCTACACTTTTAGGACATTATTAACTCTCTGCTACCCAAGATTCCACTTGACGTGTCACTGAGAGGTTTTATTATACACATTTACTTCTACTCACATAACTTTCGACAGTCATATATGTCTACACTTTCAGGACATAATTAACTCTCTGCTACCCAAGATTCCACTTGACGTGTCACTGAGAGGTTTTATTATACACATTTACTTCTACTCACATAACTTTCGACAGTCATATATGTCTACACTTTTAGGACATTATTAACTCTCTGCTACCCAAGATTCCACTTGACGTATCACTGAGAGGTTTTATTATACACATTTACTTCTACTCACATAACTTTCGACAGTCATATATGTCTACACTTTTAGGACATTATTAACTCTCTGCTACCCAAGATTCCACTTGACGTATCACTGAGAGGTTTTATTATACACATTTACTTCTACTCACATAACTTTCGACAGTCATATATGTCTACACTTTTAGGACATTATTAACTCTCTGCTACCCAAGATTCCACTTGACGTGTCATTGAGAGGTTTTATTATACACATTTACTTCTACTCACATAACTTTCGACAGTCATATATGTCTACACTTTCAGGATATAATTAACTCTCTGCTACCCAAGATTCCACTTGACGTGTCACTGAGAGGTTTTATTATACACATTTACTTCTACTCACATAACTTTCGACAGTCATATATGTCTACACTTTTAGGACATTATTAACTCTCTGCTACCCAAGATTCCACTTGACGTGTCACTGAGAGGTTTTATTATACACATTTACTTCTACTCACATAACTTTCGACAGTCATATATGTCTACACTTTCAGGACATAATTAACTCTCTGCTACCCAAGATTCCACTTGACGTGTCACTGAGAGGTTTTATTATACACATTTACTTCTACTCACATAACTTTCGACAGTCATATATGTCTACACTTTTAGGACATTATTAACTCTCTGCTACCCAAGATTCCACTTGACGTATCACTGAGAGGTTTTATTATACACATTTACTTCTACTCACATAACTTTCGACAGTCATATATGTCTACACTTTTAGGACATTATTAACTCTCTGCTACCCAAGATTCCACTTGACGTGTCATTGAGAGGTTTTATTATACACATTTACTTCTACTCACATAACTTTCGACAGTCATATATGTCTACACTTTCAGGATATAATTAACTCTCTGCTACCCAAGATTCCACTTGACGTGTCACTGAGAGGTTTTATTATACACATTTACTTCTACTCACATAACTTTCGACAGTCATATATGTCTACACTTTTAGGACATTATTAACTCTCTGCTACCCAAGATTCCACTTGACGTGTCACTGAGAGGTTTTATTATACACATTTACTTCTACTCACATAACTTTCGACAGTCATATATGTCTACACTTTCAGGATATAATTAACTCTCTGCCACCCAAGATTCCACTTGACGTGTCACTGAGAGGTTTTATTATACACATTTACTTCTACTCACATAACTTTCGATAGTCATATATGTCTACACTTTCAGGATATAATTAACTCTCTGCTACCCAAGATTCCACTTGACGTGTCACTGAGAGGTTTTATTATACACATTTACTTCTACTCACATAACTTTCGACAGTCATATATGTCTACACTTTTAGGACATTATTAACTCTCTGCTACACAAGATTCCACTTGACGTGTCACTGAGAGGTTTTATTATACACATTTACTTTTACTCACATAACTTTCGACAGTCATATATGTCTACACTTTCAGGATATTATTAAATCTTTGCTATCAAAGATTCCACTTGACGTGTCACTGAGAGGTTTTATTATTCACCTATTTTCTTTGACTCTCATAAGTGTACACTATCCCAACCAGTGCCCCAATGACTGGTATATCAAAGATCATGGTATGTGCTGTCCTGTTTGTGGGTAAATGGATACACAACATCCCTTCCTGCCAATGGGAAAATAGCAGCTTTCCTTTGAAGACTATAACCAAATATGTGAAACCCGATAGCCGACGACTACTAATTAATCAGTGTGCTCTAGTGGTGTCATTACTTCATTCTAAAGGTGCTTTGCTATACCCATCAATGACAACAGTATCAGTAGATTAATTCAGGGTTCCTCATCAATACATTTCATTTCATTTCAACTTATTTTCGTGCTTGTATCCAATTAATGTTCAAGCACGCTGTCCTGCGCACACACCTCAGCTCTCAGGGCTGTCTGTCTAGGTCCAGGACAGTGGGTTAGTTGTTAGTGGTTGATCAAAACATTGCAAAAGTCATGGAAAGCAAAAACAAAGTGAATGAACACTGTAATTACAAATTTACATATAATTACTACTTATCATGTAACTACTAATTAACATGGTGCTATAGATGTGAAAAATCACATGAAGTTTCAAATAAAACTTTTAAATAATTTATTCCAAGTTGACCAGTTTGCTGCTCTCCTAAAAGCTTTCCTGATGAGTTTGTTTCGTTTAATGACACCACTAAAGCACATTAATTAATCATCGGCTATTGGATGTCAAACATTTGGTAAATCTGACTCATAGTCATCAGAGGAAACCCGCTACATTTCCTGATGAAGACTGAACATGTACTTTGTTAATTTTTAGCTCACTGGTTGAGTATTGACGGAGTCCAACCAGCCATTCCGGAGAATCCGCCCCCGGCTTCGAAAGACCAGCAGAAAAAAGAAATACTTGACATCTCGGTGAAGTCGACTATTGAAAAGACGTCTAAACCAACGCCCTCTGGCGAGGGTCTGAAGTTCAAACACATGTTGAAAGGAGCCGACATGGTGAAGTTAAAGAATCTTACCACCCATGAATTGTCAGTGGTACGTCAAAAACTAATGTAACTGAAGTGTGTCTTAGAAAAGTCATCATGGCAGACTTGTAATTTTTCAACTTTTTATCAGATTTCAATGTTTTTGTGTGAAATGATTTTCTCACAGTAGATTGAATTTGATCTGAAATGCTGAAAAATGACCTTTATTTAGGTATGGAATAGGGTTTCAGCATTTTAAAGATCATTTCAGCTTTTATTTTAAAATGGGTATCACATCCCTATTAAGTTCATAAGATCTACACATGTATGTCAGTTTGAAAAAAACTATGTTTCAAACAATCATAGCAATCATTTCAGCGATATAAGGGGAGTTAATTCATTTTGAGATAACTACTGTGCATGTAACTTTATACAGTATACCAACATATTTATGTGGCTATCTCTAGAGCTGTAATGCTGACACCAACAAGTATCAAATGTGATACATTACATGAATAAAACAGCTACAGTAATGTAATCATATTCACAGTTTGCAACATTGTCAAGTGTTTTGTGAAGGTGGAATTTAAAATAATAGATTGCGACTCTTTTATATAAAATAGTGTTGGTGGGAATTTTTTTTGGGGTGTGTGTGTGTTTTCTTGAGGGTGGTTCCAGAATTGATTACATGATGGGGTGGCAAAAAAGCAATTGTTTTTGCATATCCACCACCCCAAAAATATAATTTTATTTAAATCCAGTATGCTTAGGAGACAAAAGTTGCAATAGATCCGAGAGTGATTTAAATATCAATTACAGTGTTTCCTCCCTCCCCTTTTGATAAATTCCTGATACGCCCCTAATAAGATTGGTTTAATTTGTTGTCCCCAGACCATTATGACAGTGTGAGTGTTCTGGTGTTCATCTGAACACGTCTTTTCATGGAACATTAGCAGTACTTTCTCTTTCTTTTTTTGAAGTATAATACGTAATTTTGTTTATGAACTAGGAGCAGCAGCTGTACTACAAGGAAATAACAGAGGCATGTGTCGGTCCTGACGAATCTCGTAGATCTGTAAGTATTAATAACAAGTTTAAAAAGTAAAAAATGTATGAGGTTCAATCCTGAGTATGTTTTTATTATTTAATTATTTAGAATAGATTGTATGCAATCTCGTAGATCTGTAAGTACTTCGTAGCAAGTTTAAAAAGTAAAAAATGTATGAAGTTGCAATCTTGAGTATGTTTTTATTATTTAATCATTTAGAATAGATTGTATGCAGTCTCGTAGATCTGTAAGTATTTCATAACAAGTTTAAAAAGTCCTAACCATTTGACGTTCAATCTTGAGTATATTTTTATAATTTAATCATTTAAAATAAATTGTATGCATTATATTATTCCCATAATGTTCCGTTTAATGGGGGGTTGTTGGCTGTAATAGATAACCAGACCTCGCCATGACAAATACTTACTATATTGGGATGGGACGTAGTCCAGTGGTAAAGCGCTCGCTTGATGCACGGTCAGTTTGGGTTGATTCCTGTCCGTGTGTCCATTGGGCTATTTCTCGTTCCAGCCAGTGCACCACAACTGTTATATCAAATGTCATGGTATGTGATATCCTGCCTGTGGGATGGTGCATATAAAAGATCCCTTGCTACTAATGGAAAAAATGTAGCAGGTTTTCTCTCTAAGACTGTGTCAAAATTACCAAATGTTTGACATCCAATTGCTGATGTTCTAGTAGTGTCGTTAAAAAAATAATTAAAAAATCCATCACTATATTAATTATTTACCATCACCATAGTAACTCGTATCATCACTGTTTACTATCACTATAGTAACTGTTTGTATTTCAGGAAGCTCTCCAGAGTTTGGCGACCGATCCTGGTCTTCACCAGATGTTACCCAGATTCAGCACCTTTATCTCTGAAGGGGTGAGTTACTTCCCTTTTGGGAACTTGGTTGCAGAATGCTCGACTTGTGTGCAATAGGCCATAATTCATTCAGGTCATGAACATTTTAGAAAGTCCTAGAATTCCACATTTGGTCATGAAAAGTCATGGAAAATGAAAAATTGGTTGATCATTAATTTTTTTGTGTTGATTACAGGAATATTTGTGAAATTAAAAAAAACTAGAAAAAGAGCCGTGAAAAATGCCATTGAAAGTTTAAGAACCCTCGTAGAATCAAAACTCATTAAGTATGGCAGAAAAAAAATCAACCACAATATTTCATATGAACAAATGTTAAATACTGGCAGAAAATGTACATCATTGAAAAGATTTACCAACAGCACAATTTTTGTTGTTGAGCACATTGATTTGTTAATCTTCAGCTATTGGATGTCAAACATTTGGTAATTTTGACATATAGTCTTACAGAGGAAATCAGCTACAATTTTCCATTTGTAGCAAGGGATCTTTTAAATGCACCATCCCAGAGAATGGATAGCACATACCATGGCCTTTAATATACCAGTCATGGTGCACTGGCTGGAACGAGAAATAGCCCAGTGGGCCCACCAATGGAGATTGATCCCAAACCGACTGCGCATCAAGCGAGCGCTTTACCACTGGTCTATGTCCTGACATCCTATAGCTGATGATTAATAAATAAATATACTCTAGTCATTAAACTAATCAAAGTTTAACTTTTAAGTTATGTTTTTGTCTTGACTTTATAAAGTTTAGTATTAGTCTCTATTTCTTTCTTTAAATGAGGAACATGTTATGTTTTGGTGACTGAAATAAACTTGAACGAATGGTATTTATGTTTACCGATGTTAAAAGATATTAGCCGATGATTAATAAATAAATATGCTCTAGTTATTAAACTAAGCTAAGTTTAAATCTTAAGTTATGGTTTTTTTTTGACTTTATAAAGTTTAGTATTAGTCTCCGTTTCTTTCTTTAAATAAGGAACATGTTACATTTTGGATTTCTTGTTTCAGCTAGTGCACCACGACTGGTGTAACAAAGGCCGTGGTATGTGCTATCCTGTCTGTGAGATTGTGCATATAAAAGATACCTTGCTGCTAATCGAAAAGAGTAGCGCATGAAGTGGGGACAGACGGTTTTCTCTCTCAGTATCTGTGTGGTCCTTAACCATATGTCTGATGCCATATAACCGTAAATAAAATGTGTTAAGTGCGTCGTTAAATAAAACCTTTCCTTCTTGTTACGTTTGGTGACTGAAATAAACTTGAACAAATGGTATTTATGTTTACTGATATTAAAAAAATTAGTTGTTGCTAGCAATGTTTACCTGCATTGCGTTAGATAATAGAACTATCTTGTTTTGTTTAGGTGAAGGTGAATGTTGTACAAAACAACTTGGCTCTGTTGATTTACTTGATGAGGATGGTTAAATCACTGATGGACAATCCTACACTGTACCTCGAAAAATATGTGAGTTTTTCATTCTGAGGATGTTATATATTAGAAAAATATGTGAGTTTTTAATTCTGACGGTGTTATATATTAGAAAAATCTGAGTTTTTAATTCTAAGGGTGTTATATATTAGAAAAATATGTGAGTTTTTCATTCTGAGGGTGTTATATTAGAAAAATATGTGAGTTTTTATTTGTACGGGTGTTATATATTAGAAAAATATGTTAGGTTTTGTTTGTAAGGGTGTTATATATCAGAAAAATATGTTAGGTTTCATTTCTATGGGTGTTATATATATACATGTATTAGAAAAATATGTGTGTTTTTATTTCTAAGGGTGTTATATATTAGAAACATATGCAAGGTTTTTTTTAATCTATGTATATTGATGAATTTGTTGGGGTTTTTTTAATGAACATCTGTTATTTTGCTTTATCTCTAGTGTGGTCAATCTTCTTTTAACTCTAGTTTAGCCAACTGAGTGTTATCTCAAATTATTCTGTATTCTTAAAATAATCTTTGGCAAAGTGGGTGTTTGGTCAATATTAATTGTGTGGGATTTTCTTCTCTTACTGAGACACATAAGAGAGTGTTTAGTTATTTTGCATGTATTTGTAGACTGCAAAAATATAAAAGTAAATATATTTCTTATTTGGCAAACCAAGATGTAATTTATTTTGTAATGTTTAACAAATTTGTTTTAAAATCTAAATTGTGTATTTACTTTCTAAAATACAGTAAGACCTGTTTAAAACAGCCACTCAATAGAGAAATAAAAACGATCTCTTGAAACAGGTAGCTGATTAATACATTTTAAAATGCACTAAACCAATAGAACAATAGACTAGGGTTTGACTGTGAGTTTTACAAGCGATCTTCGTCATCTTTTAGCTTCACGAGATGATCCCCGCTGTGTGTACGTGTATCATCAGTCGACAGCTGTGTCTCCGGCCCGACGTCGATAACCACTGGGCCCTGCGAGACTTCGCCGCCAGACTTATGGCTCAGATCTGCAAGTAAGAAATAGTTTGTGGGTTTTTTGGTGTTTTTTAAGAGTTTATTCCATGAAAACTAATTGCCACATTTACATTTATTTTATACTCACGTGGCAAAAAAAAAAACAACCCCACCTTTAAAATTAATTTAATATATTAATTGGTATTATAATTGTAAAATACCCCATTTATCTGTGAAGTAAGAAATGTTGTTATTTGTATGAAGAGTCCCACAAGTAGTGAAAAGAATTTGTATATTTATGGTCTTATGACCTTACATACAATGAAGATTTTTATTACGTACTCGTTTATATCCTACTAAAGTATTAAAGATCATTCTGAGAGTGCAGTGAAAAGAAAATCTTTTATAGAACATGAGTAGTTCATATATTCACTTGATTGACATCATGTCCCTAGCCAGGTCGCTCAGAACCTCACCTACATTGTTTTCGCTTCCTATTTATTGCACATGTTTATTTTGCACAAGAATATATACCACAAGACTGTGTAGTGGTTGAGTGGTATGTTCTTGCACAAAATAAACTTGTGCAATAAATAGAAAGCGAAAACAACGTATTTGAGGTTCTATATTTATTACATACCTTCTTTTACTTTTTACAAATCGGTTTTTAATTTAACGTCATAAATACAGTTTCTTAAATCTATGATCAATCCTCCTTTCATGGATTTACGTAACGTTAAGAATCATACTCTGCGGCAATCTGGTGTAATGTTTCAAATACGATGTGATGTAATTTGTAAATCAGACATGACGTTAGTAATAAAACGGCGCTAACTCCAGTGAAAATAAAAAGGGAATTCCTCATTTACAAGTTCTGGTCCAGATTGCACATGTGTGTGATACAAGATTATAAGACTCCATCATATGTGGTCATGTGGGCAAGCCTCGTCCCAGGTTGAAATTTTCACCACCTCGGGTGTACTTTTTCTAATCCCCCATAACCACATATGATGGAATCTTTTTCTCTCATTCATTCCGTAAATAAACCATTATTTTACACGAACAGACAAAGATGGGTGAACAAGTAACTTTTTTATTTGACAATTTTATCATAAATAAACTACACTATCATATTTGCCATGTTTGTTTCATGTGTTAAATAAAATTTAACACTACAAATTAACAAGATAGCTTTTAAAATGAAGGTTTTAATAACAAAATATTAATTTAAAACTGTGTCTAATGACCTCACATTAATATGACGTCATATATTACCAACGACTTCATGTTAAACGCAAGCGCACGATATCCCATGTAAGCTCTGTTCCATATACCTGAGGACTATGGTAAGATTCAATAGGTATGTAATAAATGGAGAACTACATACCAGTTGCTTTCCATGTTGCATGTTGCTAATTAATGTTTAAATACGACAGCATTCAATTCTACGACCCGTTGGTGGACGTATTGGGCTATTTCTCGTTCCAGCCAGTGCTCCACAATTGGTGTAACAAAGGCCGCGGTATGTGCTATCTTGTCTGTGGGATGGTACATATAAAAGATCCCTTGCTGTTAATCGAAAAGAGTAGCCCATGAAGTGGCGACAGCGAGTTTCCACTCTCAATATCTGTGTGGTCCTTAACCATATGTCTGACGCCATATAACCGTAAATAAAATGTGTTGAGTGTGTCGTTAAATAAACATTTCCTTCCTTCCTTCCGTGTGGTCCTTAACCATATGTCTGACGCCATATAACCGTAAATAAAATGTGTTGAGTGTGTCGTTAAATAAACATTTCCTTCCTTCCTTCAATTCTATGACTCAAAAACCTGCTAGGTCCAACCCCAAATTCCTTTTTTTGCCAAAACTAATTTTTCTTTTTTCTTTCAGAAACTTTAACGCGAACACGAACAACATCCAGGCTCGGATAACGAAGACGTTCAGTCGCGCGTTGCTGGGCGACTCGTCACTTGCCACGCAGTATGGAGCTCTGTCTGGACTCGGAGAACTGGGGTCAGAGGTCAGATTTCTATCACATTGATCATGTGACGGTGATTTACAGTTAGACCTCTTAATACAAGTGGCTGCTTAATACAGTCTTCTACAATGCATTACTGTATGCAGTCTTTGATTGGTATATAATTGTCTAGTAGTTTTATTTGAAACATATTAGTCTAGTATATTTTCCACTGGTAGAGGTTTAGTCATCTGTTGGTATCACAGATTTGTAGGGGCAGGATTTAGCTCAGTTGGTTGAGTGCTCGCTTGAGGTGCTTGCATCACAGGATCGAACCACCTTGCTGAATCCATTCAACTGAGTGGGTTTTTTTTCTCATTCGAACCAATGTATCACAAATAGTTAAAGGCCATGGTATGTGCTTTCCTGTCTGTGGGAAAGTGCATATAAAAGATCCCTTGTTGCATTAAGAAAATGTAGCAGGTTTCGTCTGATGACTATGTGTTAGAAGTTCCAAATGTTTGACATCCAATAACCGATGATTAATTAATCAATAGGCTCCAGTGGTGTCATTAAACAAAACAAACTTCTACATAATCAATGTGCTCTAGTGGTGTCTTTAAACAAAACAAACAAACACAGATTTATTTGAAAGTATATTTATAATTTCAGGTTATAAAGATGTTCATGCTGCCTAACATTAAGTCCCTAGGGGACAGGCTGAGGTTGGCGCTCGAAGGACCAATACAGAACAGCGCTGACAAGATTGCAGCCGAGCAGATTAAAAAGTTGTTAACAGTGAGTAATACACTGTATCAGTTTTAAAATAATTTATTATGTTTCTCATTTGTTTGTGATATTTACACCAATTTAACCTTTGACGATTAATTAATCAAAGTGCTCTAGTGGAGTAACTGGGGAGGGACGTAGCCCAATGGTAAAGCGCTAGCTTGATGTGCAGTCGGTTTGGGATCGATCCCTGTGTGTGGGCCTATTGGGCTATTACTCACTGTCACTGAACAAAACAGATTTTAACTTTTCTTTTTTCACTCCATCATAAGATAAACACACCATGAATATAAAGATAAGAGGAGGATTAAAGGCATATTGTCACAGACCACTGACCTATTTAATGGTCTGACAAACTATTACCTGAACAAAAATAATTTGATTTGTCCCTAAATGTACTTTATTCAACCATCTTCATAACCACCACAGTCCATTTATTAATGACATTTGGTAAAAATAATTGAATCAGTTAAGATTTGGTTTCCAACAATTAATGTAATTTTTATTTATTATCCATTTTCAGAGAAATAAGGTCCTTAAATCCGTGACAGTATTGGTGCATATAAAACTTTAAAAGTCTTGAATCTCGGTGCCGTACATTGTTTTGCATTAAAGCTGCAATGCCATCTCCGTTTCAGAAATATCTACCTCCAATATTAAAAACATTGAAACCCTCGACGGACACACTCACAGATTACACTAACGAGTTCGGGTATGTTGGAACTCTGCTGTTCAACGCGACACAGAAAGAGCGGCAAAACCCGACACCTGTGACAACGACTCAAACAGCTAGACCATCAGTTCAGATTCAGGTAAACTGGAAAATATTGGTTGGCCCAAGTTGACCAAGTTTCAAGTCACTGTATGGACACCAAGTAACCGTTGTATAAAATGTATTGAGGGATTGTTGGACATTCTTCTTATTTTGAAATAACCATGTTAAAGATAACATTGATGTTGATTTTGTGTGAAATGAAATCAATCCGCTTATAAGTTACAGAAGTGATGAAAAAACCCACCTTTTTTTACTTCTTTCATTTACAGTAATGTAAAGCTATGTAATAAATAAACTTTCTCTGTTTTTGGAGTTTTTAAAGAATGTTTTAAATGCTAAACCCATTTTTTCTTCTGAAAACAAATGCCAGTATGGGTCAAATTCCCATCCCCCAGCTTCAGACAAATTTTCTTTTTTAATATATTTTTTAAACTGATCCTCCCCTGGAAACTTCATTAACCCCCCCCCCCCCCCCCCCCCCACAATTTTCTGCACATGCACATGCATAACTATGCTATTCATCATACCTACATGTAGTTCTGGTTGTTAGTTCTTAAAATAGTAATACTGTCTAGTAATTTAAATGTGCTGGGATGTCATTAACCAATCATATATTTTGTTTTCCAGTCTCGGCCTCAATTTGTGTTCCAGTCTGCGAGCTCTACACAACAGAGTCACCTCCCTTCTCGGTTCCCTTCCCTCAACACCGCTGTCCCCCGGACGCCTACCACACCCGGCAACCAGAAGTTTGTTATTGTCTCATCACAGCCGCATTCCAACTCCCCCATCGCCACCCCTAGCAGCACATCTGCACCAACGGTGGTCAAGGTGGTGACCGGGCCACCATCACAGGTAGCAGCCGCTATGCCGAGGACACCAACAACTCAGAAAGTGGTTGTCATGACATTGCCAAGCAAGAGAGAAGGAATGCCGGGCGATTCAGTGACTCCGGGGAGCATGGACGAGTTAGGGGTGAAGAGTGTGTTTACAGGACCACCAACGAATATTGCAGTGACTGTGAAAAAAGAACCAAATTCATGAGATGTTGGGTTTTTTCTCTCTCTCTTCCATCAGCATCATTATTTGTTTCATAATTTCATTAAAAACATAACCAAGTAGCTGATGGTTTTGTTTGTGTCGAGTGGACCATTCTCTAATAGTGATTTTTGTCTATCCCAACCAGTATCCCATGACTGGTATATCAAATGCTGTGGTATGTGCTGTTCTGTCTTTGGGGAAAGTGCATATAAAAGATCCCTTGCTGCTAATGGAAGAAAAACGAAGCGGGTTTCCTCTAAGACTGTTTTATGGGAATATAATATTTTATTTACGGTTATATGGTGTCATGACATATGGTTAAGGACCACTCACATATTGAGATATGAAACCCGTTGTCGCCACTTCATGGGCTACTCTTTTTGATTAGCAGCAAGGGATATTTTATATGCACCATCCCACAGACAGGATAACACATACCACAGCCTTTGATATACCAGTTGTGGTACACTGGCTGGAACAAGAAATAGCCCAATGAGCCAACCGACGGGGATCGATCCTAGACCATCCGCGCATCAAGTGAACACTTTACCAATGGGCTAAGTCCCCCTCCTGTCGCATAATACAAGTAGTTTTTGGTAGGTGTAAGCCGTGTGCTGACAGTGATTTTCATTTCTTATCAGGCCAAGTATCCCAAGACCAAATATCCAGTTTAAAAATGGCTGAGGCACCAAAGTCATCCAAATCTGAACATGGTCAGACTGGGCTGGGGATAATAAATGTACAATGGATGTTTAAAATAAAAATAAAAAGTCAAGGTGTCATTAAAAATTCCTTTCTTCTCTGAAGTTGGCTGCTGGATTTAAAATGATTGTGGAAAAACATTTTAAAATTTGTTTCAATGACAACAGTAGAAGGCATTGATCAGTCAATCATCTGGTATTGGATGTCAGACATTTGGTAATTCTGATTCAAAGCCTTCAAAGGAAACCGCATACTGAAATTGGGAACTCTGTTAACATGCCCATATCCAATAAAGGTTCAGGCACGCCCACCCTGGACTTAGCCTCTGACCTTGCCAGTGACCAATTCCGGGGCATGAAACCGCATACTATTTTCCATTAGCAGCAAGGGATCTTTTATATGCACTTTGTTTTAAAGGGACATACTCTAGTTTTTAAACACTAAGGCATATTTGTTTACTATTATAGCCGGTTTTAATAACCAAAATCATACTTGTTCTTAGATTTTATGGTTTAAGATTATAAATTTCCGTACATTCGAAGTGTTTTTGGTCATCCTGGTGTGTTTAATATCACAAAATGCATTTCTCATATTTTTAAAAACGCACGTGTCCGAGAAGTAACAGTTATGGAGTTCAGTTTTCGTCTATTTTTAGAGGGTATTTCACCATTTCAAAGTCACAGACTCATGTTTCTCACACTCCAAATGTTTTACATAAACTTAGTGTTACTATTCACGGGTTGAAACTAGGGCATGTTCCTTTAATTTATGGTGCCAGAGAAAACAAAATTTGCTGGGATATACTGAAAATAGCCAAATTTTACAATCTGAACTTCTTGACCGTCTTGTATAGTGGTTTCCAATATACCAATAATTTACTGCTTAGCAAGTTGACAAACAGCTTGCCTTTTGAAAAAAAAATGGTGTCCCGTGTTGTTACAGCACCCCCAAAACAAAAGCCATCTCTTAGTCCGATTAACATCGCTATGTTCGAGTAAAATCAGGTTTTTTTGGTAGGGTGCACAATCATGTCTGTATACATGCATATCATAAGAGAAAAAAAAATCAAACAAAACATTAAAAACCTAGTAACAAATTAAGACCGTTTATTCAGAAAATAAAACATTTTGACAACATACATATTTATGTCAATTATTACAAAATAACCAAGTTTATTTTCATGTGCATACATCTTCTCCCATGCACTTATGTGTAAAATAGATCACTCTTCATTGCTTTCTTTCATGACTTAATAATTACTTTAAAGTTCAAAATGACCAGAATGTTATACCAGCTATTAATTTTATTTTACTGTTAAATATTTTATAAAAACTGGTATTAACAACTTACGACGGACATTTTTTAAAATGATTAAAAACCGATGTACAACAAAGCCAATGAAGTTAACTCGATGGTACTTTTCCTTTGAACCCAAAAGCATTTTTCATAAAATTAAAATGATCTTTAATGAAAATAAAAATATACGTAATGCTAGTGCAGGGTGCATATTAAGTCAATACTTTTCTTAGCAACACTTTCTATGTCCGTTCGGACTAACGTAACACCATCTTCTGACATTTGACTACAACTTGGCAAAACAAAAATTGTTTGGTTTTTAACATTACTTTTAATTATTATAAAGTTAACCTTCAAATAGCACAACTTACAAAATAAGCTTCATACTTTTGAATTACAATTTATTTTATATTATAAAATGAAAAACAAAATGCTTAACTTTTTTGACATTTATAACATGTTCATGGGAGAAATATAATCAATCATTATGTACTGATATAGGATGGCAACATTACACCTAAGGGTAAATAATTTAATGTCAGGATCTCGAAGGAAAAACCTTGTCACCAGTAATAAATTATTTATTCTCAGGTAGCACTATACCCATTACCAGTACTTAATTATGTAAAATTCTCGTTCTGATGATAACAGTGTTATATATGTAATAAATTCAGACTTTATCAAATACATTTTCAAGCCTCTTTCCAGCATTAAAATATACATATGTAGATATATTAATTAGCAAAGTGCATGCGTGTAGTTTTATTGCAGAAATAGCATTGGATACAGGTATGATAATAAATGATACAAAACAAAAACCACTCGGTTTGGATGCAAAGAATATAACGCATACCTGCCTATTAATTTAAGAAAATTGCAGCTAAGAAACCAACCTATTAACCGTTCCATCTAAAAACTAAGTGAAAAATTGAGTCCATTTATTCAAGTGATTTCTTTGCTTTTTTTTCGGTTAAGTTATTGTTTCTTTTATTGTTCAATACAGTTTAGACTGGAGGCTATCACAGTCTCGACCATACCAAGTCTACTTTTATAAAACAGCCTCCTACTTTCAAACATAATGCAAAGCCAGGCATTAGTGAAGTGTCAATCCGACGCCATATAACCATAAATAAAATGTGTTGAGTGCGTCGTTAAATAAAACATTTCCTTCCTTAGTAAAGTGTCAAATGAATAAATGCTGACATCATCACTTTCACATCGACTCCATGACTAACCATTCCAAGTGTTCACTCCCAATCCACTACTACCATTATCCTTGTGGCATGGAATGTGACTAAAACAAAACATAATAAGGACACAATAACTAACAAAGAAAACCATGTAAAGGTAAAATTCAACACAGTTTGCCATTTCTAGCTAACAACCACTCTGAAGAATCTCAGCAGGCCTATCCCAACCAGTGCCCCACAACTGGTATATTAAACATCATGGTATGTGTTGTCCTGTCAGTGCATATAAAATATCCCTAGCCAGAGGGAAGGAAGGGTAAAATTAGTTACCCTAAAATCTTGGAGTTTTAATGGATACATTTTTAAAATTTTAGGAAGATTATAGTAATAGAACTGCTGTTTAAAATTTGTCAAAGTATATGAAATACAGTGTCCAATTTTAAAAGATTTCAAATCCCAAACCGCCTAGTAGAGATACTTATGGTCTGCTTTGTTCTTATTACATAACTGTTTTTATTACATAACCTCAAATTATTTTTTGACCGAATTTTTTGTGTGCTGATAATGGGAAAAATGTAGTAGCTTTCTTCTGTCTGCAGACTACATGTCAAAATTACTACCAAATGTTTGTTTTGTTTAACGACACTACTAGAACACACAGATTTGTTAACCATCGTCTGTTGAATGTCAAACATCTGATAATTCTGATATAATATAGTTTTAGATGAAACATGTTACATTACCGTAATTTTTATTAACAGCAAGGAATCTTTTATATGCAGTTTCCCCAGGCAGGACAGCACAAACCATAACCTTTGGTATAGAAGTTATGTAGATATTAGTTGGAATGGTAAAAAAATGCAAAGATAACAAATCCAAATACCTGGAACAGAAGAAGCCAGGCAAACTGAAGATAAGTCTGAGAATCATAACCTCTAACAACAGTAATAAAAATTAAACACCAAAAAATACATAGCGCATCATCTAGCACACGATATAAAACAAACAAAAAATAAAATTCAGAGATTGGAACCGAGATCTAGAAATACATGGTATCCGACCAGACACATACAAACTACATACCTGTGTAAGGCCCACTTTTCCATTAACGCCATTCCGCCAAAACTGATATGTATTAACATGCTCATACGCCACTAGGGTTTTGAGCATGTCTGTCACGGTGTCCGCGCTCTGGATAGCCAGTGGCCTCATCTGTGACAGAAGACATTCCACAGGCGTTTTATTGTGCACGTTTCCCCCATATCTGCAAGCGGATTACCATACAAAATTTGACATTGTCGAAGTGCACTTTAATGCTCCACATTATGATCGATGAGCTCTTTTTCAGTGCATTGAATGTCTATACATGGAATCACGAATATGGAAATGGTAAATGCACTGTGTTGATAAACTCTACCATTTAAACAGGTGAAATTGTGTTAAAAAAAGTTTGTTTTTATTTAATGACACCACTAGAGCACATTGAATTATTAATCATCGGCTATTGGATGTCAAACATATGGTCATATGAGAAATAGCCCAATGGGCCCACTGACTGAGATCGATCCTAGACCGACCACGCATCAGGTGTGTGCTTTACCACTGGGCTATGTCTCGCTCCCAGATTGTGTTAATGGAAAGCGAACCTAATACAATACACAGGACATTCTAACTCATCACATTTGTAAGAACAAATCTGTTTGAATCTCCACTCAAATCTGAGGTAGCAAAACCTGTCTTACCAGCTGCTAGATTTGTGACATGGTATTTGTAACACGGTACATCATAACTTAAGTAATCGACATCTTTTGTTGTAACTTAGGTAATCGACATCTTTTGTCATAACTTAGGTAATCTACATCTTTTGTCATAACTTAAGTAATCTACATCTGTTGTCACAACTTAAGTAATCTACATATTTTGTCATTACTACATGTAAGTAATCTACATCTTTTGTCATTACTTAGGTAATCTACATCTTTTGTAATGACGTCATGAAGAACAATTCCACTAGAAACCTATTGTGTATGGATTAAGTTAAATAGTAAATCATGTGTTATTAGACTGTATCTATACTTGACAGCCCATTCAGGGTTCTTACATTTGTAAAGACATAAAATTCAAGGACATTTTAGAAATTTTCCAGGACATGAAATGTTCAATCAATGAATGTTTTTATAACAAACTGTTAGACAGGTTATGAGGACAACAAAAGAAAAGATGCGAAAAAAATTAAATAATAAACAGCCAAATTTTTGGCCTAAATTTCCAGGACACAATAAAAGTTCTAGGCCTGGATTTTAAAATCACAAAATTCCAGGACAATCCAGGATTTTCAGGACACGCAAGAACCCTGAGATTTCTAATTACACAGTCTATGTTAGAGCCAGTAATGGTTCACCCACCCAGCTCTCTACTGGGTTGCCAAGAGCAACCAGGTGCAGGGTTCACACTGTCCACTGCCAAATCAGCCAACTACCAATTTTTATACAAAGCGGCTACCACATTTAGTTTTAGGCTAATAAAATATTCATTAAAATTAGCAATTTTAAAATAATTTTAAACGAAATACTCCACATATCTGAAAATTGGCTAAACAAAATTTGTTCCAGTGTGAGTCCTACAGGTCGTAACGTTTATATTGTCTGCTGCCAGTAATAAACTTGTTCCAGTGTGAGTCCTACAGGTCGTAACGTTTATAAGTAAATTGGCTAAACAAAATTTGTTCCAGTGTGAGTCCTACAGGTCGTAACGTTTATATTGTCTGCTGCCAGTAATAAACTTGTTCCAGTGTGAGTCCTACAGGTCGTAACGTTTATATTGTCTGCTGCCAGTAATAAACTTGTTCCAGTGTGAGTCCTACAGGTCGTAACGTTTATATTGTCTGCTGCCAGTAATAAACTTGTATAGGCACAGCATGTGGGGTTTTTTTGTCAATGAAAGTTAGAAAAAAAACCCCTATGAGACTGGTTCAGGGAGAGTAATTTTTTTTATCTCCCCGTACCATGAATTTATATGGTTTATAAAAGTTAATGTCCCAAAATAGAGAATATTGCAGGGGTCAAGTGAGTGAGCCATCTCAAAAAACTAATATGGAAATAGAAAACCATTGAAAAGATAATAATACAGGAAAATAAGACCATGTGTATATCATAGGAATAAAATAGGCACTAATTTTTTTAAGATGGCCTCCCAACACCCCTTATAGCCATCCCGATCCACCACTTTTTATTCAGACAATGCAGTGGTTGAATTTGGTTCTTTGGAGTAAGACTTTTAAAAAGCAACACAATGCAGTATTCCTTTTATGCTATTGAATAATACAAGTTACAAGGTCAAATTTGAACTCTGAAATGACAGGGGTGTTGACTGAAAAAACACAAACACAAGGCATTACTGACCCAGTGACACCATCAAAAACAGCAGCA